>NW_026440312.1:0-163362 GCF_025698485.1 Gossypium arboreum
TGATGACATCTTGGTCTATTCAAGAAATGAGACCGAACATCTTTGAACACTGCGGTTAGTGTTGCAAATTTTACGGGACAAGCAATTATATGCTAAGTTCAAACAAGTGTGAGTTACGGTTAGAGAGGTTAGCTTCTTGGGTCATATGGTATCTGCATCGGGTATTCGAGTGGGCCCGAATAAAATTTTAGCCATACTAAATTGGAAGCCTCCAGAAATATTCTTGAGGTTGAAGCTTTTGGGGCTTCTTAGGTTATTACCGGCGTTTTGTAAAAGGGTTCTCAACGATAGCCACGCCGATGACGAAGCTTCTCCAAAAGGATGTTAAGTTCGAATGGACGGAGAAATGCCAAAAAGCGATCAATGAAAACTTATTTGGTGAAGCCCCAATTCTAGTGCAACCCGAGTCCGCAAGGAGTTTGTTATCTATAGCGACGCCTCTCTACTTGGGTTAGGTTGCGTATTAATGCAAGAAGGTCGAGTTGTGGCCTATGCGTCGAGGCAATTAAAGCCACATGAGAAAAATTATCCGACTCATGATCTCGAATTGGCGCCATCGTATTCGCCTTAAAGATTTGGCGACATTACTTATTTGGTGAAAGGTGCCATGTATACTCGGATCACAAAGTCTCAAATATTTGATGACCCAAAGAGACTTAAATCTGCGACAAAGGCGTTGGCTTGAGTACATTAAAGGATTATGAATGATCATTGATTATCACCGGGAAAGGCGAATGTGGTTGCGGATGCCTTGAGTCGTAAATCGTTATTCACTACGAGCGATGAATGTGCACTTATGCTGTCCGATCCGACGGTGTGTTAGTGGCTGAATTGAAAGCCAAACCACTATTGACACACCAAATTCGAGAAGCTCGAGAAAGTCGACGACGAGTTGGTTGCAAAAGCGGGCTGCGTGTGTTCGAACAAGGACTCGGAGTTTCAAATCGGCGATGACGATTGTTTGAGGTTCAAAAAGTCGTCTGTGTGTCCCAGGAATTGAACTCATTTCGATAATTCAGAATGAAGCCCATTGTAGCCAAATGGCAATCCACCGGAGTCTGAAGATGTACAATGATTTGAAACGTCGATTTTGGTGGCATGGTATGAGCGAGACATCTCGACTTTGTTTCAAGATGTTTAATATGTCAACAAGTGAAAGCGGAACATCGGTGCCTTGAGATTACTTGACCAATCACGATACCGAGTGGAAATGGGATCGAGTCACAATGGACTTTGTATCCGGACCGCCATTGTCGACAAGTAAGAAAGATGCGGTTTGGGTCGTGGTAGATCGATTGACTAAGTCGGCCCACTTTGTCCCCGTCACGTCGGATTTTTCAATGGACAAATTAAGCGGAATTGTGCGTTTCTCAGTTGTGAAATTACGGGGTGCCTATTTCTATCGTGTCGGATAGAGATCAAGAGATTTACCTCGCGGTTTTGGAAAAAGTTGCAAGAAGCTTTGGGTACCAAGTTGCATTTAAACCTTGCCTTTCACCCCAAACCGATGGTCAATCCGGCGGGTAATTCAGATACTTGAGGATATGTTAAGATGTTGCGTCCTCGAGTTTAGTGGTTTATGGGAGCGGTATTTGCCGTTGATTGAATTCGCTTACAACAACGACTTTCAATCGAGCATTAAGATGGCACCTTATGAGGCTTTATGCGAGCGTAAATGCCGTACACCATTGTTTTGGGTGAGCTTGGTGAAAGCAAGATTTTGGGTGGATTTGATTAGGGATCTTTGAATGAAAGTGAAAGTAATCCGTGAAAGTTTGAAGATAGCCTTCGATCGTCAGAAGTCGTGCGGATATGAAGCGTAAGGATATCGAGTATCAGGTGGGTGATAAAGTGTTTCTCAAGGTATCGCCTTGGAAAAAGATACTCAGGTTCGGCCGTAAGGGCAAGTTGAGCCCGAGGTTCATTGGGCCATATGAGATATCAGAGCGAGTCGGTCCAGTGGCATATCGTTTGATTTTGCCCCCTGAACTCAAAAAGGTTCACGATGTCTTCCACGTGTCGATGCTTGACGTTATAGATCCGATCCAACGACGTGATTAGTCCATCGAAATTGAAATTCAAGCTAATATGAGTTATGAGGAAGAACCAATTCGTATCCTATCACGAAGTGAAAGAGTTGCGAAACAAGCGGGTTCGCTAGTGAAAGTGTTATGGCTCAAGCACGGGATAGAAGAAGCTACTTGGGAGACCGAGAACTCTATGAGGGAGCGATATCAGAACCTATTTACGGTAAGCTTTTGAGGGACGAAAATCTCTTGAGTGGGGAGAGTTGTGACACCGAATGTGACCCTAGTCGGAGAGTGGTTTGGGACCACGAAACCGAGTCACAAGAATAATTAAGTGTTATATTCCGTGCTTATTGTATGTGGAATTGGTATGCGTAAATATTTCGTGTCTCGATTTTTATTAATTAGGTGCTAATTTATAAGAAAGGACTTAGTAGTGAACTTTGAAAATACGATAGGAAATATGTGATGACTAATTAAAGCATGCATGCAAAATAATGGACTTGCATGTCAAATTTCCCTTTTTACAAATGATGGCGGCCATGACAAAGTGATATGGGCTAAACATGTCATGAAACATGTTTTGTTGGGCATTAGGGAGAAATCATAAACAAATAAGCATGGGTAAGAAAAGAATGAAAAAAAAATGTGTGTGAGAGAGTAGCATTCCCCCATTGCCGTGCAACCAAGAAGAAAACAAAAAATTTGTTCATCCTTTCTCATCTTTTGGCGAAAATCATAAGGAGGAAGAAAGGATTTTTGCTCCATTTTTGGTTTAGAAGAGAACTAGAAGGTGATTTGGCCATACTTGTACCAAGATTAAGGTATGTATGAGGTTGTGTTTGGAGTTTCATGCATGACTTGGTTACTAACTTGATGTGCATGTTAGCCATGGCTCAAATCTTTGTTATGCCATGGAAATGGTATTTGGGCAAAGTTGTTATGGTGATAAAGCCATTGCATGCTAAGTGTGAAGCTTGATGATGATGCATGCAATGATGGATTTTCTATTCATGAGTAAGATTTTGAGTTTTCTCTTTGTTTTATCATGACTAAAGTTGAAAAGGAGCATGATTGTCATATTCGGCCATGATGCATTCTTGAGCATGATTCATGCTTCTTGCATGTTAGTTAAAATTTGTGTTTTGGATGGCTATGGACACCTTGAAAATTCGGCCATGCTCATATATGCATATATATGATTGCACATTATGTTTGGTTATGAACTAAGTGATGAATATATTGATTTAAAGAAGAAAATGTGGAAGAATGCTTGTGAAATTGCAAGCACAATTGCCTAGCACACATATAAGTGCTTGATGCTATATTATAAGTTTTGGGCCACAATGTGCAAAGCATTAATTAGTAGATTGCATGCTGTTTTGTGAGGTATTAAGTGCAAAATTGACCTCAACATGTACATGAATATTAGGCCTTGGGTAGCCTATTGAAGGCCTTAGCATTTCCTTGATGCTCAAATAAATTGTATTGAATTGCTTGATGTAGTATAAAATGTGCATGACCATTGTGTATTCAAGCTAAAGAGTGGCCATATGACCATCTAAAATCCTTGTCATATTCGGCCATAAGCAAGCACAATGAGGTTTTAATAAATTGAATTTGTTTGAATTAGCTCAAGAGCTAAGAGGGCCACAATTGGACAAGGGGAAGGAAAAGGTGATCGAATAGCCGAAAAAGCCGTTCGACAACATCCGAGTAAGTCCTCAAGAAGTGACCTTACTTGAATTATGTGAGATGAAATATGGATGTGTATGATTATTGATTATGTGTGTATGAGTATTTGAATTCCACCGGGCTAAGTCCGAAAGGCGAATATGCTAATGATTATAATTGTGTTTGAGCCTTAGTGCGAAAATGAAATATGTATGTCCAATGATTATTGATGTATGTGTGCATGAGAAATTGAATGATATCGGGCTAAGCCGAAGACAATTATGCTGGAAATTATATCGGGTTAAGACCGAAGGCAATTGTGCTAATGGCTATATCCGGGCTAAGGCAAAGGCATTCGTCACGAGTTATTCTATCCGGGCTAAGACTGAAGGCATTTGTGCGTGATTAAATCCGGTTATATTCGAAGAATCTTGGGCTGGAGGTGAGTGTTGGTTGCGAAATGAATTTAATTAGTACACTCGGAAAGCCCAAAGGATAAGGTACGTTATATGTGCATTGGAAAGTCGGCGTGTTTGAGCAACATTCGCTCAATCGACTAATGAATTTCAGTTATTGAATTGATTGATGCTTTGCGAACTTATATAATGATGAAGTATGAAGTAAGAATGTGTATTAATGAAATGATGCATTTGGCTATGTGAGCGTATTGCTGTAGATTTATAGTTCACTATATTCCTTGAGACTTACTAAGCATAAAATGCTTACCCGTTGCTTTGGCTCTTAGTTTTCTAGATTTCGCTCGAGGCAATCGGATTTGGGATCGTTGAAGTCGAAGTCATCCACACTATCAAGCCTCCATTTTGGTATAAATTTTGGTTGAACTTGAGATGGCATGTATAGGACTACCCTTGTTTGTTAAATATGTTGTAATGTAAGTATATACGGCCGTGCGAAAAATGGCTCGAAAAGGAAGCATGAACTTAGACTAATTGCGGGTTGTATGTATATATTTTGTGTCATGATGTGGCTATGGCTTGGAAATGGGAATGTTGGTCATATGATCAGCCATTGGCATGGTTAAAATGATCATATATGAACCTATGTATGGTAAGGCTAGTTGAATCATGGAGACCACCAAATAGGTAAGTCCTATCTTAAAACAGATGCTGCCAGCTGCAGTGGCATGAATGTGAAAAATCACCAAAATTCATAGGAATGGAATTAGATAGTGAATAAGCTATGTAAATGAACCTTGATGAGTCTATTTTCATATGGAAGAAACGAAATGGTCATAGGAGTTACAGGTTAAGAGATATTAAAGCTATTGTGAGACAGGGCCAGAATGGTTTCTGGGTTCCCTGTCGCAACTTTAAAAATTCACTATAAATTATCCAAAAATAATTAGAAGATATACCTTATATGTACAGATTCCATTTTCAGTCTAGTTTCATTAGAAACAAACGACACCAGCATTAAAGCCCTGTACAGAGAGATATTCAAGTTATACCGCGCGAAGGTCAGAGCAGTCGATCCCTGTAACAGGGGTAACTTTAACTAATAAACTGTACCAATTGGCCCGACCAAAAATCCTATAAATAAATCCATGGATGGATATATGAGTCTAAATTCAGGGAAAATTTACGAAACCAGTTTCCGAGTTTTGAAACTCGAGATATGATTTTTAAGGCGACAGTGACGCAGTTTTCCAGCCTGACTGGAAATGTCAAATTGGTGGGCAAAAACATGTGAACTTGGTTTGTTAACCCTCGGGTCCGACACCGGCGATGGTCTCGGGTTTGGGGTGTTACACGGTATGCTCTTTTCAGATGGTAAAGTAGTTCAAAAGTAAGAATGAATCGACCCAAAGTTTATTAATGCATATACATTAACATCAAAGAGAGTAAAAGTATTGGTTATAACATCTAGGGTAGAAGTTTCTTCTATAGCTTGAATCGCCTGAGTTCCCACATCCTAGTATCAGATCTACTTGTTATATTTTGTTCCACCACGAATAGTTCTAGCATTACTTGTCTATCTTGGTTGTTTGCCTACTTGAAAAATAGACATCTATCTAACAAATTGATTTACAAAAATGCCTAACTTCTTTGATCAGTACCTCGTAAAAAGTTCGGTAGATACACATCGAAAACAAACTTGACTCGTAACTCGACGCACATCCCTGAAGAACTTTCCACAATGGTCATAAAAAAATTTATAATCATTATGAACACTGTCAATATTGACTACCGGTGTCTATTGGAGTCTTGAATCTTTCTATCTCGACTTATTTCTTCATGTGATCCAAATAATATGACATTGTGGCTAAAAATATCTTGATTTCTTTGAGACTAAAGCTAAAGAAACCTTAGATACAATTAATTTACTATAGTCACGCAATTTTATTTCAGTCTTTTTCTAACTATTAGAAATCTCTTCTATTTATTGCGCTCAACCAGACAAAACCATGAATTCCTATATTTCCATCGCTTTAGTCAACATTTTAATTTGATCAATTAGTTCATCTTCAAAACGAAAGCACCTATTTTTTTAGTCGATACAATCTCACGATTATATTAACTAAGCTGAACAGACTCTCATTCATTTTCTAATATAGACTTGTTTTCCTATTTCAGCTTGAGAAACTCTTTCTTTTCTAATCCAAGTACCATTTATTGACATATTTCTTTTTGAACTTAGATCTAAAAAAATTCCAATTAATCTGCTCTCTCAGTACAACCATTTTTAATGCCGACCACCAGTTACAAACCTTATCTTTTAGCAAAGACACGACACATATCAGATATGTGACAGCCCAAAATTGACCCTAGTCGGAAGGTGGTCTCGGGACCACAAAACCGAGGCATAAAAATAATTAAAAATTTATTTTGATGCCTATAATATGTGTGTGCTCATGTATGACATTTTATGATGATTGATTTAGTGTTATAAGGGTGAATTCCACAAGAAAGGACTTAGTAATGAACTTTGAAAGTATGATAGGGAAATGTGTGATGACTAATTAAAGCATGCATGCAAAATAATGGACTTGCATGTCAAATTCCCCCTTTTATAGGTGGTGGCGGCCATGACAAGGGAGGATGGGCTAAACATGTCATGAAACATGTTTTGTTGGTGCATTAGGGTGAAATAATAAACAAAGGTGTATGGGTGATAAAAAATGAAAAAAATGTGTGTGAGTGTGGTAATCCCCCATTGCCGTGAGTTGTAGAGAAGGAAAGAAAAAATTTTGTTCATCCTTTCTTTGAGCCAAAACTAAGGAAGAAGGAGGATTTTTGCTTCATGCTTGGTTTGGAAGAGATCTAGAAGGAGATTTGGCTAAGTTTGCATCAAGATTAAGGTATGTATGAGGTTGTGTTAGGAGTTTCATGCATGTTTTGGTTGCTAACTTGATGTGCATGTTAGCCATGGCTCAAATCTTTGTTAAGCCATGGAAATGGTATTTGGCCAAAGTTGTTATGGTGATAAAGCCATTGCATGCTAAGTGTGAAGCTTGATGATGATGCATGCAATGATGGATTGTCTACTCTTGAGTAAGATTTTGAGCTTTCTTTTGTTTTATCATGATTGAAGTTGAAAAGGAGCATGATTGTTATATTCGGCCATGATGCATTCATGAGCATGGTTCATGCTTCTTGCATGTTAGTTAAAATTTGTGTTTTGGATGGCTATGGACACCTTGAAATTGACCATGCTCATATATGTATATATATGTTTGCACATGATGTTTTGGTTATGAAGGAAGTGATGAATAAGTTTGTTTAAAGAAGAAGATGTTGAAGAATAATTGTGAAATTGTAAGCACATTGGCCTAGCACACATATGAGTGCTTGATGCTATATTGTAAGTTTTGAGCTACAATATGCAAAGCATTAACTAGTAAAATGCATGCTGTTTTGTGTGGTATTAAGTGCATAATTGGCCTCAACATGGACAAGTATATTCGGCCTTGGGTAGCCTATTGAAGGCCTTAGCTTTTCCTTGATGCTCGAATAAATTGTATTGAATTGCTTGATGTAGTATAAAATGTGCATGACCATTGTGTATTCAAGCTAAAGGGTGGCCATATGACCATTTAAATTCCTTGTCATATTCGCCATAAGCTAGCACAATGAGGTTTTGATAAATTGAATTTGTTTGAATTAGCTCAAGAGCTAAGAGGGCCACAATTGGACAAGGGAAGGAAAAGTAATCGAATAGCCGTAAAAGCCGTTCGACAACATCCGAGTAAGTCCTCAAGAAGTGACCTTACTTGAATTATGTGGAATGAAATATGGATGTATTGATTATTGATTTATGTGTGTATGAGTATTGAATGATACCGGGCTAAGTCCAAGGCGATTATGTTAGTGATTATAATTGTGTTTGAGCCTTAGTAACGAAAATAAATATGTATGTCCAATGATTATTGATGTATGTGTGCATGAGAAATTGAATGATATCAGGGCTAAGCAAGACAATTATCTTTGAAATTATAACCGGGTTAAGACCGAAGGCAATTGTGCTAGTGGCTGCATCCGGGCTAAGACCGAAGGCATTCGTGCGAGTCATTCTATCCGGGCTAAGACCGAAGGCATTTGTGCAAATCGTGATATCCGGGTTAAGTCCGTGAGGCCTTGGTGTGGGTTACCATAACAGGGCTATGTCCCGAAAGCGATTGATCGAGTAGCGACATCCGGTTAAACTCGAAGGTATGTGATTTGAAAATTATAAGCTTGCTGGAAAATTTCAGCTAATGCACTTGTGAAATTTCCCAATGACAAGGTAAGTGCGGTGTGCGCTGCTTGGCGCTAGGAGTAGGCGTGTGAATATCCGCTCCTATGATGGAACGAGTTATCGGCCTTAATGAAGCCGTTATTTGTGTATGAACATAAGAGTTGGGATGGTGAAGTAAGTATGATTATGTGAATGTGCATTAATGAAATGATGCATTTAACTATGTGAATGTATTGCTGTAATTAGAGTTGATTATATTCCTTGAGACTTACTAAGCATAAAATGCTTACTCATTGCTTTGGCTCTCGGTTTTCTAGATTTCGCTCGATAGCAATCGGATTCGGGATCGTTGAAGTGAAGTCATCCACACTATCAAGCCCTATTTTGGTATAAATTCTTGGTTGATTGAAATGGCATGTATAGGACTACCCCTTGTTGGTTTAAATATGTTATGATGTATATGTATGCGGCCATGCGAAAATGGCTCGTAATAGTGAAGTATCAACTTAAACTATTTGCGGTTTGTGTATATATATATGGTGTCATGATGTGACTATGAATTGGAAATGGGAATGTTGGTCACATGATCAGCCATTGGCATGGTTAAAATGATCATATGTGGACCTATGTAAGGCAAGACTAGTTGGTTCATGGAGACTACAAAATAGGTAAGACCTACCTTAAAACAGATGCTGCCAGCTGCAGTAACGTGAATGTGAAAAATCACCAAAATTTGTAGGAATGGTATTAAATAGTGAATCAGCTATGTAAATGAACATTGATGAGTCTATTTTCATATGGAAGAAACGAAATGGTCATAGGAGTTACATGTTAAGAGATATTAAAGCTATTGTGAGACAGGGCCAGAACGGTTTCTGGGTTCCCTGTCACAACTTTAAAAATTTACTATAAATTATCCAGAAAGAATTAGGAGACATACCTTATATTTACAGATTCCATTTTGAGTCTAGTTTCATTAGAAACAAACGGAACCAGCATTAAATCCCTGTACAGAGAGATATTCAAGTTATACCGCGCGAAGGTCAGAGCAGTTGATCCCTGTAACATGGGTGACTTTTACTAATAAAATGTACCAATTGGCCAGACCAAAAATTCTAGAAATAAATCCATGGATGGATATATGAGTCTAAATTCAGGAAAAATTTACGAAACCAGTTTCCGAGTTTTGAAACTCGAGATATGATTTTTAAGGCGACAGTGACGCAGTTTTTCCAGCTGATTTGGAAATGTCCAATGGATGGGCAAAACAAGTGAACTTGGCTTGCTAACCCCTCGTGTCCGACACGGCGATGGTCTCGGGTTAGGGGTGTTACAATTTTATTGGTATCGAGCCACGGTTTAGTCGATTCTAGGACTACCGTGAGGTGTTTGGGGTCTAGCTATACATGCCATTAAATGATGAATCGATAGTGTGGTGATTTCGACAATTTGACTTTGAGTTTGTTTATAGCAATGGATCCGATCCCAACCGAGCAATAGCGATGATGTGGAGAGTGTGGCGCTGCTCCGTACAAGGGACAGCGCCGTGGACTCTCAACCTATGGCCAACAATCCGAATGATGAGGCTAGGCAAGCCTTTTATAGTGTGATGAGCGAATGGTTTAATCAATACATTCGAACTAACACGGTTGTCCCACAACCTCCATTCCCGACAAATGCAATCCCGCACCTACAATACCTCCGAGAATCGACCAAATAAGGTCAAGTAAGCCCCGATCGATAGGATTCAAAACATGGGGCCACTGAATTTAAAGCTACGGATGATGATGATGCGAGCGAGCTGAATTTTGGTTGGACAACACTATCAAGGTGCTCGATGAGCTATCTTGTACACCGATGAGTGCTTAAAGTGTACCATCTCCTTGCTACGTGATTCCACCTACTATTGGTGGAGTACTCGACTTGTGGTACCTAGAGAGCAAGTGACTTGGGAATTCTTTCAAACCAAGTTCGAAAAAAAAAAAAAGTATATCATCGAGAGATTCATCGACCAAAAGCGAAGGAATTTCTTGATCTTAAGCAAGGTTCTATGTCGGTTACCGATTATGAGCGAAAATTTGTGAGGCTTAGCCGATACTGCGAGAATGCATTTAAATCTGAAGCTATTATGTGTAAAGCGCCGAGGATGGGCTGAATGATGATATAAGGATGTTCGTTGGCATTCTCGAAATCGAGAGATCGTAGTACTTGTTGAGCGAGCTTGTAAAGTCGAAGAGCTTAGAAAGGAGAAACAAAAAGCTGATGTGGGAACTGGAGAATTAGAAAGAGGTCCTCGGAAAGTCTCTTCAACGAGCAAGAAGAGATTTGAGATGATGTGAACGGTCTAGAGGCGCTTTGGGCTTTTCTAGACAAGGACGAGATCGACCCTGTGACCACACGAGTCACTTGATTTCGATGGTGGAAATGATCGTAGAGAGGGCGGAGTGTCAACATTGTGGCAAATGGCATTCGGGAGCTGTTGGTTTCGTGATCGCTCCTGCTATAAGTGTGGATCGGCCGACCACTTTAAGAAGGATTGCCCGAGGATGCTTGAGCAGAATGTGAGTCAGAGTGGAAACTCGGGTGCTACCACTGCTCGAGGTAGGCCACCTAGAAATATGGGCAATGTCGTTGGCGGTCGAGAGGATCTAGAGATGCTACCATCGGATCTGAGGCTCGTGCTCCTGCGAGGACTTATGCCATCTGCGCAGCGCCGAGGATCTTGCCTCTTGAGATGTCATTCTGGTGCTTTCACTCTTTTCAATACTAATGTGATTGCTTTGATTGACCTGGTTCTACTCAATCTTATATATGTGAAACCTTAGCATCGGTAAGACTTTGCCTATTGAGTCTCTGAGTTTGTAATTCGGGTATCAAACCCCTTGGGTCATTACGTGCTTGTCAACAAAGTGTGCAAGAAAAGTCCCTAGTGTTCGAGGTTCTTGTTTCCGGCGGACTTGATTCTTTTGCCGTTCGATGAATTGACGTTATTCTTGGTTTGGATGGGTTGACCATGCACGATGCGGTCGTAAATTGCAAAAGCAAGACTATCGATTTGAGGTCTTGTGAATAACGAGATAATTCGGGTTAAGTCTACGGACTTAAAGGGTTGCCAGTGTAATATCGCAATGTTGGCCCGAAAATATGTAAGAAAAGAGTGCGAATCGTACCTTGCGTACGTGCTCGATGACAAGGAATCAGAAAAGAAACCCGAATCTGTGCCCGTGGTTTGTGAATACCCGGATGTTTTCCCTGAAGAATTGTCGGGTTTACCACCTGTTCGGGAAATAGAATTTGGCATCGAATTGGTACCTGGTACCACTCCAATTTCGATAGCTCCGTATCGTATGGCACCAACGGAATTAAAGGAGTTGGAAGTTCAGTTGCAAGAATTGGTGGATAGAGGTTTTGCTCGCCCGAGTTTTTCGCCTTGGGGTGCGCCAGTGTTGTTCGTGAAAAAGAAGGATGGAACCATGCGGCTGTGCATCGATTATCGTCAGCTTAATAAAGCGACAATAAAGAACAAATATCCGTTGCCATGTATCGATGGCTTGTTCGATCAACTAAAGGGAGCCTCAGTATTCTCGAAAATAGATTTGAGATCGGGTTATTATCAATTGCGAATCCGAGATTCGGACGTACCCAAGACTGCCTTCAGAACGAGATATGGTCACTATGAGTTCCTAGTGATGCCATTTGGGCTCACTAATGCCCTTGCGGTATTTATGGATTTAATGAATCGGATCTTTAGACCATATTTGGATCGATTAAGTAGTCGTGTTCATTGATGACATCTTGGTCTATTCAAGAAATGAGACCGAACATCTTTGAACACCGCCGTTAGTCTTTGCAAATTTTCTGGGATAAGCAATTATATGCTAAGTTCAACAAGTGTGAGTTACGGTTAAGAGAGGTTAGCTTCTTGGGTCATGTGGTATCTGCACGGGTATTCGAGTTAACCGAATAAAATTTCAGCCATACTTAATTGGAAGCCTCAGAAATATTCTTGAGGTTGGAGCTTTTTGGGGCTTGCGGTTATTACCGACGATTTGTAAAAGGCTTCTCAACGATAGCCACGCCGATGACAAAGCTACTCCAAAAGGATGTTAAGTTCGAATGGATGGAGAAATGCCAAAAAGTTTCGATCAACTGAAAACTTATTTGGTGAAGCCCCAATTCTAGTGCAACCCGAGTCAAGCAAAGAGTTTGTCATCTATAGCGACGCTCTCTACTTGGGTTAGGTTAGCGTATTAATGCAAGAAGGTCGAGTTGTGGCCTATGCGTCGAGGCAATTAAAGCCACATGAGAAAAATTATCCGACTCATGATCTCGAATTGGCGCCATCGTATTCGCCTTAAAGATTTGGCGACATTACTTATTTGGTGAAAGGTGCCATGTATACTCGGATCACAAAAGTCTCAAATATTTGATGATCCAAAGAGACTTAAATCTGCGACAAAGACGTTGGCTCGAAACATTAAAGGATTACTGAGCTGGTCATTGACTATCACGGGAAAAGCGAATGTGGTTGCGGATGCCTTGAGTCGTAAATCATTATTCGCTTCGAGCGATGAGCGTGCACTTATGCATTCGATCCGATAGTGTGTTAGTAGCTGAATTGAAAGCCAAACCACTATTGATACATCAAATTCGAGAAGCTCGAGAAAGTCGACGACGAGTTGGCGCAAAAGCGGGTGAGTGTGTTCGAACAAGGATTGAGTTTCAAATCGATGATGACGATTGTTTGAGGTTCAAAAGTCGTCTGTGTGTTCCAAAGAATTGAACTCATTTCGATAATTCGAATGAAGCCCATTGTAGCCGAATGGCAATCCACGGGAGTCGAAGATGTACAATGATTTGAAACGTCGGTTTTGGTGGCATGGTATGAAGCGAGACATCTCCGACTTTGTTTGAGATGTTTAATATGTCAACAAGTGAAAGCGGAACATCGGTGCCTTGGATTACTTGACCAATCACGATACCCGAGTGGAAATGGGATCGAGTCACAATGGACTTTGTATCCGGACCGCCATTGTCGCAAGTAAGAAGGATGCGGTTTGGGTCGTGGTAGATCGATTGACTAAGTCGGCCCACTTTGTCCCCGTCGCACGGATTTTTCAATTGACAAATTATTTGAATTATGCGTTTCTCAGTTGTGAGATTACACGGGTGCCTATTTCCATCGTGTCGGATAGAGATCCGAGATTTACCTCGCGATTTTGGAAAAAGTTGCAAGAAGCTTTGGGTACCAAGTTGCATTTCAGACCGCCTTTCACCCCCAAACCGATGGTCAATCCGGCGGATAATTCAGATAGTTGAGGATATGTTAAGATGTTGCGTCCTCGAGTTTAGTGGTTTATGGGAGCGGTATTTGCCGTTGATTGAATTCGCTTACAACAACGACTTTCAATCAAGTATTAAGATGGCACCCTACGAGGCCTTATGCGATTCGTAAATGCCGTACACCATTGTTTTGGTGAGCTCGGTGAAAGCAAGATTTTGGGTGGATTTGATTAGGGATCTTTGAGCAGAAAGTGAAAGTAATCCGTGAAAGTCGAACATAGCCTCCGATCGTCGAAGTCGTCAGCGGACTGAAGCGTAAGGATATCGAGTATCGGTGGGTGATAAAGTGTTTCTCAAGGTATCGCCTTGGAAAAAGATACTCGATTCGGTAGTAAGGGCAAGTTGAGCCCGAGGTTCGTTGGGCCATATGAGATATCTGGCGAGTCGATCCATGGCATATCGTTTGATTTTGCCCCCGAACTCGAAAAGGTTCACGATGTCTTTCACGTTTCGATGCTTGACGCTATAGATCCGATCCATCGCACGTGATTAGTCCATCGAAATTGAAATTCAAGCTAATATGAGTTATGAGGAAGAACCGATTCGTATCCTATCACGAGAAGTGAAAGAGTTGTGAAACAAGCGGGTTCCGCTAGTAAAAGTGTTATGGCTCAAGCACGGGATAGAAGAAGCTACTTGGAAGACCGAGAACTCTATGAAAGAGCGATATCAAACCTATTTACGGTAAGATTTTCGGGACGAAAATTTCTTAAGTGGGGAGAGTTGTGACACCCAAAATTGACCCTAGTCGGAAGGTGGTCTCGGGACCACAAAACCAAGGCATAAAAATAATTAAAATTTATTTTGATGCCTATAATATGTGTGCTCATGTATGACATTTTATGATGATTGATTTAGTGTTATAAGGGTGAATTCCACAAGAAAGGACTTAGTAATGAACTTTGAAAGTATGATAGGAAATGTGTGATGACTAATTAAAGCATGCATGCAAAATAATGGACTTGCATGTCAAATTCCCCTTTATAGGTGGTGGCCGACCATGACAAGGGAGGATGGGCTAAACATGTCATGAAACATGTTTTGTTGGTGCATTAGGGTGAAATAATAAACAAAGGTGTATGGGTGATAAAAAATGAAAAAAAATGTGTGTGAGTGTGGTAATCCCCCATTGCCGTGAGTTGTAGAGAAGGAAAGAAAAAATTTTGTTCATCCTTTCTTTGAGCCAAAACTAAGGAAGAAGGAGGATTTTGCTTCATGCTTGGTTTGGAAGAGATCTAGAAGGAGATTTGGCTAAGTTTGCATCAAGATTAAGGTATGTATGAGGTTGTGTTAGGAGTTTCATGCATGTTTTGGTTGCTAACTTGATGTGCATGTTAGCCATGGCTCAAATCTTTGTTAAGCCATGGAAATGGTATTTGGCCAAAGTTGTTATGGTGATAAAGCCATTGCATGCTAAGTGTGAAGCTTGATGATGATGCATGCAATGATGGATTGTCTACTCTTGAGTAAGATTTTGAGCTTTCTTTTTGTTTTATCATGATTGAAGTTGAAAAGGAGCATGATTGTTATATTCGCCATGATGCATTCATGAGCATGGTTCATGCTTCTTGCATGTTAGTTAAAATTTGTGTTTTGGATGGCTATGGACACCTTGAAATTCGGCCATGCTCATATATGTATATATATGTTTGCACATGATGTTTTGGTTATGAAGGAAGTGATGAATAAGTTTGTTTAAAGAAGAAGATGTTGAAGAATAATTGTGAAATTGTAAGCACATTGACCTAGCACACATATGAGTGCTTGATGCTATATTGTAAGTTTTGAGCTACAATATGCAAAGCATTAACTAGTAAAATGCATGCTGTTTTTGTGTGGTATTAAGTGCATAATTGGCCTCAACATGGACAAGTATATTCGACCTTGGGTAGCCTATTGAAGGCCTTAGCTTTTCCTTGATGCTCGAATAAATTGTATTGAATTGCTTGATGTAGTATAAAATGTGCATGACCATTGTGTATTCAAGCTAAAGGGTGGCCATATGACCATTTAAATTCCTTGTCATATTCGGCCATAAGCTAGCACAATGAGGTTTTGATAAATTGAATTTGTTTGAATTAGCTCAAGAGCTAAGAGGGCCACAATTGGACAAGGGGAAGGAAAAAGTAATCGAATAGCCGTAAAAGCCGTTCGACAACATCCGAGGTAAGTCCTCAAGAAGTGACCTTACTTGAATTATGTGGAATGAAATATGGATGTATTGATTATTGATTTATGTGTGTATGAGTATTCGAATGATACCCGGGCTAAGTCCCGAAGGCGATTATGTTAGTGATTATAATTGTGTTTGAGCCTTAGTAACGAAAATAAATATGTATGTCCAATGATTATTGATGTATGTGTGCATGAGAAATTGAATGATATCCGGGCTAAGCCCCGAAGACAATTATGCTGGAAATTATAACAGGGTTAAGACCCGAAGGCAATTGTGCTAGTGGCTACATCCGGGCTAAGACCCGAAGGCATTCGTGCGAGTCATTCTATCCGGGCTAAGACCCGAAGGCATTTGTGCAAATCGTGATATCCGGGTTAAGTCCCGTAGGCCTTGGTGTGGGTTACCATAACCGGGCTATGTCCCGAAGGCGATTGATCGAGTAGCGACATCCGGTTAAACTCCGAAGGTATGTGATTTGAAAATTATAAGCTTGCTGGAAAATTTCAGCTAATGCACTTGTGAAATTTCCCAATGACAAGGTAAGTGCGTAATGCGCTTGCGCGCTAGGAGTAAGAGCGTGTGAATATCCGCTCCTATGATGGAACGAGTTATCGGCCTTAATGAAGCCGTTATTTGTGTATGAACATAAGAGTTGGGATGGTGAAGTAAGTATGATTATGTGAATGTGCATTAATGAAATGATGCATTTAACTATGTGAATGTATTGCTGTAATTAGAGTTGATTATATTCCTTGAGACTTACTAAGCATAAAAATGCTTACTCATTGCTTTGGCTCTCGGTTTTCTAGATTTATTTCGATAGCAATCGGATTCGGGATCGTTGAAGTCGAAGTCATCCACACTATCAAGCCCCCATTTTGGTATAAATTCTTGGTTGAACTTGAAATGGCATGTATAGGACTACCCTTGTTGGTTTAAATATGTTATGATGTATATGTGTACGGCCATGCGAAAATGGCTCGTAATAGTGAAGTATCAACTTAAACTATTTGCGGTTTGTATATATATATATGGTGTCATGATGTGACTATGAATTGGAAATGGGAATGTTGGTCACATGATCAGCCATTGGCATGGTTAAAATGATCATATGTGGACCTATGTAAGGCAAGACTAGTTGGTTCATGGAGACTACAAAATAGGTAAGACCTACCTTAAAACAGATGCTGCCAGCTGCAGTAACGTGAATGTGAAAATCACCAAAATTTGTAGGAATGGTATTAAATAGTGAATCAGCTATGTAAATGAACATTGATGAGTCTATTTTCATATGGAAGAAACGAAATGGTCATAGGAGTTACATGTTAAGAGATATTAAAGCTATTGTGAGACAGGGCCAGAACGGTTTCTGGGTTCCCTGTCGCAACTTTAAAAATTTACTATAAATTATCCAGAAAGAATTAGGAGACATACCTTATATTTACAGATTCCATTTTGAGTCTAGTTTCATTAGAAACAAACGGCACCAGCATTAAAGCCCTGTACAGAGAGATATTCAAGTTATACCGTGCAAAGGTCAGAGCAGTCGATCCCTGTAACATGGGTGACTTTTACTAATAAACTGTACCAATTGGCCAGACCAAAAATTCTAGAAATAAATCCATGGATGGATATATGAGTCTAAATTCAGGAAAAATTTACAAAACCAGTTTCCGAGTTTTGAAACTCGAGATATGATTTTTAAGGCGACAGTGACGCAGTTTTTCCAGCCTGACTGGAAATGTCCAATGGATGGGCAAAACAAGTGAACTTGGCTTGCTAACCCCTCGTGTCCGACACCGGCGATGGTCTCGGGTTCGGGGTGTTACAAGATAATCATCAAGGAAACATGCCAAATTTTGTCGAAAACTAGTTGAATATTTTCAAGCCAGTTTTCAATCCTAGTTAGACCATCATCTGTTTTACCTCTAAATTATTCAGCACCATACTTTCTAATTTTGTCAATCGAGGGTCATCAAACTTTTTTAATTGGTTAAGAATACGGAGGTGCCACAGGAGACACAACAGGGGTAGGTTGTAGAGTCGCAAGATTGACTCATATGAATTTCATGAACCACCAATCCATTAGATCAAAAAAGACATTTTTTTACTTCACTAACGCAAATTTGCATAACCAGTAAAATATGACTTACTTCTGATTCGAAAGTGGGCACATTATTATTTACTGCATCAATGTCGGCATGATCAGATTCTACTGGCATTCTTTAAACCCATAAGAAAACAGGGGTTAGATCGGATCAAATAACATCACACTCTTGCAGGTTTATTTGGCATGTAATTTTTAGACTCCAAACATACTATGTTTAGTCTGAGAATAAAATAAACCATATCTCTGATACCATTAAATGTAACACCCTTTACCTAACCCAGTCACTAGATCTGAGTAAAGAGATGCTACAACTAAATTTAACAAATCAAGAAATACCTTATTAAACAAAAACGCTATTATTCATAAAGGAAAATACACATAATTGATCATATTAAGAATTTGAACTCTTCAAGGACCTATTGCAAAATCCAAGCTCAAAATAGGACTGATTTGCAAAAAAATTAAAGTTTTAAAGTGACTAGTGAAAATCTATAGTAGGCATCGATACTAAATCAATGTTTTTTTTTTGAAAATCGATACTAAAATTGAATATTTTTTTCTTTGCAAAATAATGGTATCGATAATTATTTTAGGGTATCAATATTTTATAAAAAAGTATCGATACTCAAATAAAAATCGATACAATTTTGGCATTCTGTTTGTTTTAAAAAAGTTAATATGGTTATGTATCGATACCAAATGCCAAAGTATCGATACCTAGGTTCAAAATGGTAAAATCTCATCTTTAAAAGTTCCTTTCCTACCAACTTTTTCCTATCACACAAAAGACATTATTATTTCCTAATCAAACACATAAAAATCTAACCAATGTATCCTTATTGACACCATAATTCAATATCCAAATCCAAATTACAAATACTTATAACATCTCATGCAAATCTATCATTAGAAATTCAATTCATTCAAGTCTAATTCTATCATATTTTAGCCATTCACAAATAGCAATGTACAAAATAACCAAAACTCAAACTTATGAACTTTTACAACCAAAACCAAGGCATATACATCTATACATATGATCCAAAATCTAACTAAGATATCATCATTCAAGCATGAGAAAAATAATAAGTGACAAGCAAGAATAACATTTATAATCACCTATTACTTTTCAGGCCATCAAGTTAAATTCACCACATATCAATTTCAATATCACATTTAAATCTCTACATCAAGCTATGATCAACCACATTATTACCACAAATAATCAACTAATAAATAAATACAAAATATGCTACTTATAATGAACCCTTATATACAAATTACAAGATACTCCTATTACATGCCACATATTCCAAAGTAAACATTTTCAAAGTCTACTGAAGATAGCTAAATAGTGTGATCTTCCACTTGATTTGATTACCTAGTTCTATAAAACAAGATCTATAAGAAATTAGGAAAACAACAAAAGTAAGCTGTTATGCGCTAAGTAAGTTCATAGGTTGAAATGTTACAACTAACCGTATAACCACGGTTTTATAATTAACAAAATTAAAAGCTAACATTAATCCTGTCAATCCCAACCATTCAACAGGTGATTTTCATAAATACAAGTCATTTAATCACCTTATTTATACAGTATCATCCATTATCAAGTCACAATAAGATATCGAAAACCATAAACACATGTACAAGTCTTTCACAAGAAATCATAACTAAATATCAGTTACATATCATCATTAAATCATTGAACCATTAAAAAATTTGGTATGATGAATGATATAACAGATACGGATACATGGTTATCTATCCAGAACACATCAAAATAATCAAATGAGCCAAACCTACTGAGAACACATCTGGGCACCAAGTGTTTAGCCCGTAGGCTAACATCCTTTCGGAACACACTTTGGCACCAAGTGCCAAGCCCGAAGGTTTTACATCCGCCCCCGGTAACATACTCGATTCACTGTAAATATAACATGGTAGTCTGCAACAAATGTTGGTATTCGATATATTTAGTGGATAGTAACAAGTCAATAATCATCATCTCATTACAAGTCAATCCCATAGGTGTACAATATAACAATTGTATTCTATCTTATGTTCATTCAAGCTCAATACAGGTAATTATAAACTGAAAAATATATAGGATTTTTCCTATATAATTCGTCACCTTTTTACTTAAATTTGTTGTTAAAACTAAGTAATTGCTTAATAAATTAAGGAAATATATGAAAATATGAAATTGGGACATAGAAATTATTAAAATATGATTTTATGCTTTATTATATAGTTTTCATGCAAAACATGGCTTCTTTTATATTAATTTGAGCATATTATATTTTCAAGCTATAAAGTGGGCTATGCATGATTAAATTAAATAACAAAATATAAAGTTATATTTAATAATTTATTTTAATATGTTTCATTAATAAATTGGGTTTTAATTAAGTAAATTGATTTTTTAAAGTGGTTAAATTATATTCTTTGTTCCTCTAAATTATCTATTATTTTTAGACAAGTTTGAGAGCTTTATTTTGATTACAAAACCATCCAAACGGAAGACTAAGTCAACCCAAAATTCAGCTGCATATGGATGTTCATAAATCAAATTTTGGTTTAATTGCACAAGGCCCTTGAAGAGTTGAAGAAATCGAAGATTTACCCAGAGATTTGCAATTGACCGAGTCTTGATCTTGATGATGTTGTGGCACTTAAATCAAGCAAAAATCATCCACATTTCCACAAATCATGGCCAGCCACTCTTGGAGGAATTCTCAAAAGATGGACACTCCTATTTTTAGCAAACTAGCTCCCTTGCCTCACCTATAAATAAGACCCCATTTCTCACTTTTCTAATCATCCCTCACTCATTCATTATTCTCTCCTCTCTCAACTCTCTTAGCCCTCACGCCTATCATCATCTTTGCATAAAGATTTTTAGCAAGTTAGCCTCTTAAAGAGCCCTTGGTCAGCCACCTTAGAGAGCCATCAGCAAAGGAGCAAAGTGAAGGAACGAATGATCCCTCGTCAGTCAGAGTTTTGGGTGACAACCACTTTGATTTGGGTTTAATCTTTATTTTCTTTAACTTAATTCAAGAATGTTTGTTGTGTGTTTACTGTTCTTGTTTACAACAATGATGGCTTAATTTTATTTAAGCTAGGAATGATTATTTTGGTTGAATAATATTTATTTGATTTATGCTTGTAATATTTGTGCCTCAGTCAATCATGTTTTCAATTAAAATCAAGTCTGTATTTCGTTCATACGTGATTGAAATGCACTTGAATTAGTTGAGCGACCCTAACCAGACGACGGCTAATGGACACATAATTGAAATGTGCATGCTCAATTTAGATCCTAACACGATTAAATTGCAGGTTGCATAACAACCCTAATCAGGCTATGTTATCTACATAGTTTTTAGATTTGTGTGATTAAACTATTTCAAACCTAACACGTCCCTGTTACCTCACACGAATACTAAGAAACCCTTAGTAAATAAGGATCAGTAAAATGCGTATTACTAAGTAAAGGATTCTGAAAGGACCTAATGTGGTTTCCAAACTCATGAAAGATCGAGTTGCCATAGAATATTTTTCCGAATATTGATAAGCATGTTGATAATAATTTGAGTTTAATTAAAGTAACTGTCCTAGCTTATTTATCTTATAATTGTTGCTTATTGTGTTAATTCTTCTAAAATCTATTTCATTCTTATAGTTTGCATACTTAGGATAAACTACATTAGGGATCATTGCATTTAGTTTCACATACTTAATTTTTCATCACGTCTCAATTATATTGTTTTTTATTTATCAAATTGTTAATATAATTTTACAAATTAATTGGCTTAGCACAAATACAATCCCTGTGGAGACAATAACTCGATACATACTTATTAGTTGATAACGACTGTGTATACTTGCACAAACCCGAGGGTTACAAGTTTTTGGCGTCGTTGCCGGGGATTGTCAACTGTTGCCATAGTCATTTTATGTGAATTTTTTTTTTCAATTACTAACTTATTCTTTTTAATTTTGTGATTTTCTTTTTAGGGGTTTATAAGCATAAATTGGATTATCGATTTACTTTTTGTTGACCCTGAAATTGAGCGAACTTTTAGACAAAGAAGACGTGAATGAACAGCTCAAAGACAAGTCAAGATGGACCTTGGAAATCAGAATCAAGACCAAGGTAATGAAGTTGATCATGTATGAAATCCCATCCTCATTGTCGATGATAGGGATTGATGCATCAGACAATATGTTGTGCCGCTTTTCAATGAGTTGAATCCAGGAATTAAAAGGCCAGGTATTGAGGCAACCTAATTCGAATTGAAACCAGTGATGTTTCAAATGCTACAACCAGTGGGCCAATTTAGTGGTATGCCCACGGAAGATCCACATCCCCACCTCGATTGTTTATGGAGGCGAGTGATTCATTCAAGATAGTCCGTGTGACTGGAGGCGCACTGAGGTTGACGTTGTTTTCGTACTTGTTGCAATATCGAGTACGAGCATGGCTCAATTCATTGCCACCAAGTTCTATATCTACATGGACAGAATTAGTAGAGAGATTTTTGGTTAAGTATTTCCCACCTAGCAAGAATGCTAAGTTGAGGAACGAGATCACAACTTTCCAACAATTGGATGACGAGTTTTTGTATAAGGTTTGGGAGTGGTTCAAGGAGTTACTTCGTAAGTTTCCTCATCATGGGATTCCTCATTGCATCTAGTTGGAGACATTCTATAATGGTCTCAATGCACATACAAGAGTGATGGTAGATGCTTCTGCGAATGGTGCAATTTTGTCTAAGTCTTATAATGAGGCTTATGAGATCATCGAGATGATCGTAAGCAATAACTATCAATTGCAAACAAATCAAACAACTTTAGGAAGATGTTTACCTAGAGTTGATGAAGTTGATGCTCTCACTTCGTTATCAGCTCAGGTATCGTCTATTTCCTCTATGTTAATACAGTTTACCACTAATAGTGTTAATAATTTTTTAGCTCAGCCACCAAGTCCGTTTGAAGTAGTTTCCTATGTGTACTATGGGAAGGTCATTCTTTCGAGAATTTCTCATTGAATCTGGAGTCAGTTTACTATGTGGGGAACCAACATCAAAATAGAAGTGGACAAGGACCCTAGTCCAACTTCTATAATCTTTCATGGCATAATCATCCAAACTTTTCTTGGAGCAACCAATGAAATGGATCGAACAACAACTTTATGCAGCATAGACCCAACCAATCTCAAGGGTTTAATCAGCAAGCTCTGAAACCACCTCAAGCTAAGGCATCAAATATTTTGGAGAACTTGTTGAAAGCATACATGGCAAAGAATGACACTTTGATCCAGAGTCAAGCAGCAACACTGAAAAATTTGGAAAACCAAATGGGTCTGTTAGTTACGGAGCTTCGTAATAGACCGCAAGGATCCTTGCTGAGCAATACTGAGAATCCAAGAAACTTGGGTAAAGAACATATCAAGGTAGTGACATTGCGAAGTGGTAAAATTCTGGAACCCTGATTGATTGACGTCGAAGATGAGCCTGTTGAAAAGGCGGGAAGTCAACCAGCTATTGAAATTCCTACACCAAAGGAATCAGATTCTGCTAAGACTGACAAGGTAAATCCTAAATTAGTGAATTCAGATGCTTTAACATCTTCTTTGGATGCAGATTTACCTACTCAGAAGAGTTGTTCGGTATCCACAAAGATTGCAGCAACACAAGCAGAAACAGGAGGTGCAAATCAAGAAGTTTCTAGATATTTTAGAGTAATTACACATCAATATTCCATTGGTTGAGGCTTTAAAACAAATGCCAAATTACGTGAAGGTTATGAAGGATATACTATCCAAGAAAAAATGACTGAGTGAGTATGAGACTGTCGCCTTGACAAAGGAGTGCAGTGCTTTCCTACAGAACAAGCTGCCACCGAAATTGAAGGATCTAGAAAGCTTTACAATACCCTATAACATTGGTGAATCTTACTGTAGTAAAGCTTTGTGTGACTTAGGAGCAAGTATCAACTTGATGCTTAAGTCTATTTTCAAGATCCTAGGGATAGGAGAAGTAAGACCTACAACTGTGACACTTCAACTAGCGGATCAATCTTTAGCATACCCCAAAGGAAAGATCGACGATGTTTTGGTAAGAGCCGATAAATTTATTTTTCCTGCTGATTTCATTATTCTAGATTTTGAAGCAGATAAGGAAGTGCCAATTATCCTTAGGAAACCTTTCCTAACAACGGGAAGAACGTTAATTGATGTACAGAAAGGTGAACTTACCATGCGAGTTCAAGATGATCAGGTAACTTTTAACATTCTTAAAGCGATGAAATTTCCCGATCGGACAGAAGAGTGTTCAGTCATGGAAGAGTTGGAAACCTTGATATCTATGGAAAGAAATTTTGAAGAAGATCCATTGGAGAAAGCCTTAGGGTTTGACCCTTTGGAAGATGAAGAAAGTAAAGAAAACATGGTTCTGGTGGAAGCCAATCCGAGAAATTTTATTCAATCCATACGGTTTGAACCATTTGAGTTGGAAGTTAGAGAATTTGTGCAACCCAAATTGTTCCACTGTGCCATTTGAAATACGTTTATTTAGGTGACTTTCCACTTTGCCAGTGATTATTTTAGCGGAACTGACAAAAGATCAAGAGGAGCAACTAATTTTTGTTTTAAAGAAATTTAAGAAAGTAATTGATTGAACCATAGCTGATATTCGAGGTATAAGCCCTTTATTTTGCATGCACAAAATTATTCTAGAGAAAGGTGAGAGAGCTTGAATTGATGGGCAAAAGAGGCTCAATCCTATTCTGAAGGAAGTTGTGAGAAAGGAAGTGATCAAATGTTGGATGCAGGAATCATCTATCCTATTTCAGATAGTTCGTGGGTAAGTCCGATACAGTGTGTACCAAAGAAAGGTGAAATTACGATTTTTGAGAATGAGCATAATGAATTTATCCCAACAAGAACTGTTACTGGTTGGAGATTTTGTGTTGACTACAGAAAGCTAAATAAAACCACTCTAAAGGACCATTTTCCGTTGCCTTTTATGGATTAGATGTTAGATCGACTGGCAGGTAATGAATTCTATTGTTTTTTAGATGATTATTCAGGATATAACCAAATAGTTGTAGCCCTGGAAGACTAATATAAAACAACCTTTACTTGTACGTACGGTACATTTTCTTTTAGGTGAATGCCTTTTGGTTTATGCAATGCACCAGCAATATTTCAACGATGCATGATGGCAATATTCACTGATATGGTCAAAAATTTTGTTAAGGTTTTCATGGATGATTTTTTTGTTTTTGGTAACACTTATGATATTTGTTCGAGTAATTTGGCTAAGGTACTAAAGAGATGCGAAGAGACGAATCTTGTCCTTAATTGGGAGAAATGTCATTTTATGGCTAAGGAAGGGATTGTCTTAGGGCATAGAATTTCAAAGAAAGGAATTGAAGTCGACAAAGTAAAGGTGGACGTAATTGAAAGATTACTGGCCCCAATGAATGTGAAAGGAGTCAGAAGTTTCTTAAGCTATGTTGATTTTTACCGAAGGTTTACCAAAGATGCAATGTTCGATTATAACAAAGCATGTTTAAAAGCTTTTGAAGAGCTGAAAAACGGTTAATCCCAGCCCCCAAAATCATTACACTCTATTGGAGCACACCTTTTGAGTTGATGTACGATGCAAGTTATTATGTTGTTGGAACTGTGATAGGTCAAAGAAAAAATAAAGTGTTCCACCCCATTTACTATGCAAGTAGAACCTTGACGGGAGCCCAATCAATTATACAGTAACTGAAAAGGAACTATTTGCTATAGTCTTTGCTTTTGACAAATTTTGTTCATATCTTATAGGCACCAAAGTTATAGTATTTACTGACCATGCGGCCATTAAATACTTGCTCATGAAAAAAGATGCAAAACCAAGGCTAATTCGTTGGATACTTTTACTCCAAGAATTTGAACTTGAGATCCAAGACAGAAAATGTGTTGAAAATCAAATAGCTGATCATCTATCGAGGTTGGAACAAGATGAGGTAACTTGATCACATGTGCCTATTAACGAGAATTTCCCAGATGAACACTTATTTAAGGTAAGTCGAATTCATGAAACACCTTGGTTTGCTGATTTTTCCAATTATCTTGCATGTGGAATAATTCCTCAAGAAATGACATACCAACAAAGGAAGAAATTTCTTCATGATAGTCGGTATTATTTCTGGGAAGACCGTTCTTGTTTAAACAGTGTGCAGATAATATAATCTGAAAGTGTGTAGCTGAAAGTGAGATTGCTGAGATCTTATATCATTTCCATTCATCTCTAAGTGGGGGACACTTTGGTGGTGCTTGTGACAACCCTAATTTGGCCCTAGTCGGAAAGTGGTTTCAGGATCACAAAACCGAGTCACAAAAATAATTAGATGTTAAATTCTATGTTTATTTCATGCGAAAGTGCATGTGTGAAAATTTCATGCTTTGATTTTGCCATTTGTGAGTGAAATTATGAAATAGGACTCATGTGAAAATTTTTGAAAATGCTATAGGCTAATTTGTAGTGGCCAAATAACTTATAGTATGAAATAGGTGGATTTACATGTCAAATTTCCCACCTTAAAACATAGTGGCCGGCCATGATGGGCATGATAAGCATTTGTGCAATTTTTTTTATTGAAATTATGGCATAAGTATGGCACAAATAATATATGTTATTTTGTGTCATAAAATGTTAGTAATAAAATAACAAAAGGAAGTAAAAGACAAGATTTTTTGTTCATCCTTGTTCTTCATAGTCGAAAATAGGAGAGCAAGAGGGGAAAAAGCTCTTGAAAAATTCGGTCACTAGGGGAAGAAAAATCCAAGGTAAGTTCATGGTAGTTTACTTCTATCTTGATTTTCATGAGTTCTTCTTGATTCTTTCTTAACTCATGAAGCATATTTTTTATTTTTGGTTGTGTTGTGAGCATTCGGTCATGAATGGAAATGAAGGAAATGGTTGTTGTTTCATGTTCTTTTGATGGATAATGGAAGATAGGTGAAGTTGAGCCAAACAAATGAGCATGCATGTGCCTTAGATGCTAAGGGGGAAAATCGGCTAACATGTTGTGTGTATTATGGCCGAATGTGAACTTGGATACCATTGAGTAATCTTTGTGCTTTAAAATGATGAAATGGAGATTATGCTTAAGTGAAATCATAGGTATGTGATGATTGATTTGTGATATGCATGTTTGAATAACATGCATGCAAGTTATGTGTGAAAGAGTGAATTGGTAATAAATCTGCTTGGGACAGCAGCAGTAATATTATTTTGGAAAATCACCATAAATTGTTGGGGATGAGTTAGAAGCTGAATATATTATGTAATTAAATATTAATGAGTCTAGTTTCTTATAAAAGAAATCATGTAAGCAAAAGAATTGCCGATAATGAGATATTTGAAGTGATGTGGGACAGGGTTAGAATGACTTCTAGATCCTCTGTTCTGTTTTTATAAAATCATTATAAATTGTAAAAATATTATCATAAGATGAAATTTATATGATTAGACTCCTTAATGAGTCTAGTTTAAAATTAAATAAATGAGAACATATTTTGAATTCTATACAATGAGAAAATTGATTCGTAGTGAGGAGTGGTCAGATTAGTCAAACAGTGAAACAGGGGAAACTTTAAGAAAAATCTGGTATTGATTGGAGAAACAAAAAATTCTGAAAATTTTATGGATAAAATATATATGAGTCTATTTTCAGGAAAAATTAACTGCACTTGATTTGGAGTTTCGTAGCTCCATTTATAAATGATTTAGTGACTATTGCTCAGGAAGACAACTTGCAGTGAAATTATGATTATGTGGTAAACATTGACAAAAATTTGTTAATGAGTTGCTTATTGATTTCTTATAAGCTTACTATGATCAGTAGGTGTGAAATTCGAATATATATATATATTATATTTTGAAAGTGATTCTGGAATAGTTGAATAATGACTAGTTTAAAATCTTTGAATTTAAGCTCAAGAGCATAGAGGGGCAAATTCGGATAAGGGAAAAGAGAAAGTAATCGAATAGCCGTTGTAATCGTTCGCAGCGTTCAAGGTAAGTTCTTAAGTGTTTAAGCTTGATTCCTTCTTATATGCCTAAGAGCTAAATTAATATGGCGAGAGAATGTAAATTTTATTTAGTTAATGTGCGAATATGTAATGATTTAAGGCTATAAGTCGATTATGGCTATTATGCTTAAGTTGAATTGGATTTGGAAATTTGATGCACTAAATGAGTGTTACAATGAATAAACTATGTCGTATATGTTCTGGTAGAGATATCACGATTTGTGATTATTAAATATCTAAAGGAAACCATGATGTGTATAAAATTATTTTTATTAGTCCTTTGTGGCAGCCGAATATGGCTTGGTACTAAAGTGATTAAATGTGAACTTCGATGAGGTAACTGTTAGTGATCGATGATATAAGTTATGCATTATAATATATTCGGGTTTCAAACCTAGCAGGCATAATGCCGGTGAAATGACATCGGACTTAAAGGTCTAGCAGGCTTATGGCCGGCGATGAAATCAGGTTATTACCTAGCAGGCAAATTGCCGGTAAACTATTAAAAGTGTGGTGCTATAAGACTATGGGCTAATACGATATGTGGATTCGTTCCATAAAGTAAACTATTTAGGTACGAACAACCTAATTAAGTACATGTGAATCAAATGAATTTGATGATTGATGTGAATCGAACATATAAGAAATGGTTTCATGTTTATGTTCAACTATGAGACCTTGTGTTAAATCGACAATCGATTTCGTTCAATACATTAAGTTGGTCAGGTATACGATATGTACTTATGCATGTTAAATCGATTGGAATTGAATCATGAATGTGAATTGAGAAGCATAGGTGAAAATGCCTATGTCATATATATGAGTAAGGATAAAATCATCGTAAATTATCGATAAGGATGGGCTATGTGCGAAACCATCTTATAATTTCTAATTTGAATGGTTGTGTGCAAATCAGTGAGCAAGATGTATTGTATTGAGATGATGCTTCAGTGAAAATATACATATGTTCTTTGTGTTGAATGAATATTAAATTAAAGTCATGAGCCGTATGTGACTAGCATATCTAGTCGAATTTGATACTATTAAATGATGTACTAAGATATGTGTTCCAATGTGGAAATTAAACCCTATGTGGTTGAAAGGATGAAAATCTTTGTTCATAGATATGTGTTTCAGTTATACATGATTGAAGTATAAGTTATGAAAATGGGAAACAACAGGTGAATTGTCTATCGAAATGTGATATTCGGGCTTCGGGCCTAGTAGGCTATAATGCCTGTGAAATGATATCAGGCTTTGAGCTTAGTAGGCTATGATGCAGGTGAAATATTATTCGAGCCTTTGAGCCTAGCAGGCTATAATGCCGGTGAAATGAAATGTTATGTAAATTCGGTGTTCCTTGTAAGATAGGGATTTAGCCGAATGTTTAAGATGAAATGATAGTGTATTATATCATGCTTATATGGCTTAATGGTAAGTATAACTTGTTGGTAAATATGCAATGTGCTTTTATAATCGATTGATAAGTTTGAAATGAATGTGAGTAAAATGTTATGCATAAGCTATCAAATGCTAAGTGTGAAAATGAGATGAAAGAAAAGTGTTGAAATGTGTTAATATATGATTAAATATGCATGATATTTGTATCCGGCTTAAAGACCGAGCTATATCTTTGGAATTATATCCGGTTAAATCCATGAGCTTCGTCTTTGGTAATATATCCGGGTTAAATCCATGAGCTTCGTCTTTGGTAATATATCCGGTTAATTCTGCGAGCTTCGTCTTTGGTATTATATCAAGGTTAAATCCATGAGCTTCGTCTTTGGTAATATATCCGGGTTAATTCCCGTAGGCTTCGTGCTAGTATTATATCCGGGTTAAATCCCGCAGGCCTAGTGCTTGTATTATATTCGGGCCTTTGAGCCTAGCAGGCTATTATGCCGATGACACACTATTCGGGCCTTTGGGCCTAGCAGGCTATAATGCCGGTGAGAAACTATTCGGGCTTTCGAGCCTAGCAAGCTATAATGCCGATAAAATGATAATCGGGCCTCGATCCTAGTAGGCGAAATGCCAGTGATTTGAGAAAAGTCTAAGACTAAGGTACCTCGTGTTAGATTGACAAATGAATACATTCAATACGTTAAGTGGGCCAGGTACACATTATGTACTCATATGTGAGTTTGATTTGAAGTGAATCATTAGTGTGTAATGTGATACATACGTGAATAAATGTTATAACTATATCTATGATCATGATACATCGAATCGAGGTGTGAAATTATGTGAAAGTATTTGAGTTAATTATGTTATATGAATTCAGGTTAAGTATGATAAGAATGCTGAACGTGCATGATGTGTTTGTGTGTATTCGGCCAGATGGCAATATACCTAGAATATGGCCTCTTGAGAAATTGAATAATCGAAGTATAATTGCGTTTATTTGTTTGCATTGCTTAAAACTTACTAAGCTTATGAAAGCTTACTCCGTTGTTACATTCCTCTATTTTGTAGATTGTTGGCTCCAGTTATTTGCTCGGGTTGGAGTTCGCCGGAGATATTATCACACTGTTGAGCTCACGCTATTGGTGTAAGTAAATCCTAGTATTTCAAGTCTATGGCATGTATAGGGTTTTAATGTTGAGTATGTGATACTATAAGTTAGCCAAAGGTGGTGGCTTGTATTGATAAAGTGTTTTGGCCATGTGAATTGGCCTATGTTGGATAGTGATGTTTTGGGCCTCGTAAGCCCATATATAGGACAGATTGCATGTGAAAAGAAAAGATTTAAATTGATTGAAATTTTTTGGCACGATTTTGTGTGATTGACTGAGTTTAAGTCGGGTAACACCTCGAACCCTGTTCCGACGAGGGATACGGGCGAGGGGTGTTACAGTGCTCGTATTGAAGCTAAGGTTTGCAAGCAAGTTTCTTTTGGCCTACACTATTTAAAGATGCTTATGCCTAGGTGAAGAATTATAATAGATGTCAAAGGAGCGGAAACATATCAAGGAGGAATGAAATGCCCTTAACAAATATTTTGGAGATTGAATTATTCGACATATGGGGCATTGACTTTTTAGGCCCGTTTCCTTCTCCGTATAGGAACAAATACATCTTAGTTGTTGTGGACTATGTATCCAAGTGGGTTGAAGCTAAAGCGTACCCTACAAATGATGCTAAGGTAGTCATGTGATTCTTACATAAGCATGTATTTACACGATTTGGGAAACTAAGAGCTATTATTAGTAATGAAAGTTCTCATTTTGTGAACAAATGGCTTAAATGGTTGCTCAAAAATTATGATGTGAAGCACAAGATTGCTATTGCTTATCACCCCCAGTCCAATGGGCAAGTTGAAAGAGTGAACCGTGAAATCAAAGGTATCCTTGAAAAGGTAGTATGCCCCAGAAAAAAAGATTGGTCTCGAAGGCTCGATGATGCATTATAGGCCTATCGAACAGCATTTAAGACACTGTTAGGAATGACTCCTTATCGGTTGATTTTTGGAAAGGCATGTCATTTCCCATTATAGTTGAAGAATAGAGCTCACAGGGCTTTGAAGAAGTTGAATTTTGATCTTAAGCAAGCCGATGAGAGAAGAATGTTACAATTGGATAAATTGGAAGAGCAGAGGTTGTTTTCCTATGAGAATGCCAAAATGTATAAAGAAAGATAAAAAAGATGGCATGATAGTCATATACGTCCTTGCGAGTTTAAAGAAGGTCAGAAGGTTTTGTTGTTTAATTCAAGGCTGAAGTTATTTCCTAGGAAGCTGAAATCTCGATGGAAAGGACCTTATACCATCTATCGAGTTTATCCTTATGGAGCTGTTGAATTATACGACAATTACGGAGGTACGTTTAAAGTCAATGATCAACGTCTCAAACATTATTGGGATGGTGACGTTGACCGATTTGAATCCTCATTCAAATTAACAGACCCTTGATTTTTCATAAACTTGTTTTGTAAATAAATAATTAATTAGGATTTATTTTCTTAATTTTGTACATTTAATTAATTCTGTCTAAGGAGATTGGAAGTTAAGCGGGACCACTGTGACCCCTCCAACCTTTCCTGGGAATTAATTTAATGAGAAGAAATTTTCTAATTAAGATTTAAAATTCTTTTTAGTTTTATTTGTTTTGTTTAAAATTTAAATTTTTATGTTAATAAAGGGGGGTCAAATTTAGCCCAAGTACTAATCAGTGTTTTTTTAGTAAGATACAGTCTAAACTTGAGGCCCAAGACAGCAAAAAGAGGGAAAACTCCACACCTATTGTCGCCACTTCCATTGCTTGCTGCCCAAGTAACCTTAATGTAGCTAAGTTTTTGCTACATGTTCCCCTAATTTTTCCCTATATAAACCCTTCTTCGTTCTACTATTTTTCATATCCTTTAAAGCTATTTGCTTAAACCTTAAAATCCTTAAACTTTTCTCTTGTGCCGTCAACATTAAATCCCGAAAGAAACTGTAGTTTCTCTTCCCCTTATGCCGAAATCATCTAGTGCCGTCGTAAAGAGATTACCGAAGTGCCCCCACTATCATCGCAAGTCGTTTTCGCTGCCGCACATTACCGCCGTCACCACCGCACATTGCTATTGGTGTCGCACACCACCGTCGCACCATTCTTGCCGTGGCAAGGTTGTTGCTGTAGCAAGTTCTACCCACCCTATTGATTTCTGTTTTTCCCCTGTAAGCTGAACTTTGCCGAATTTTCGGGAAAATACCATGTCTCGGAAAAGAACCAAATCACCGAAGACTACTCCTGAAAACCCGATTGTGATTGATGAGGAAGTGAAAGAGAGATTTGATTCAATTTTCAAGCATCAACCTATGATGCCGGAAAAAGGTTTTAACTTAAAGAATAATGATTTGATGGTTATCCCTGTGCCAATTAGAAAGACAATCAATGCTCTCAAGTGGTAAGGATTTTGTGATGCTCGTTCACTTCCAGATGATGAACTAGTTTGAGAGTTCTATGCAAGTTTGACCACACAAGATGCGACTGAGGTCATCGTTCAAAAGAAAAAGGTACCTCTGACTTATAAATCCATCAATGATTTGTTTAACTAACCTAATGTTGAAGAAGATGAGTACTACCCTATGATGAACAACATAAATTAGGATTTTCTTCAACAATTACTTAATGTTGTGACAAATCCAGGATCCTAATGGATTATAAGAAAGTATGAAAGCCATTCTTGGCAAAGGTAATACCTAAAACCAGTTGCAGAGGTATGGTTTTATTTTGTTCGCTATAGTTTTATACCTATCTCACATAGTTACACCATCCTCGATGGAACGAATGCTCTTGTTATATGCAAACTTGACAGAAAAGTCCATTAATGTTGGGAAAATTATTCTCAAGTTGATTTATGACTGTGCTAAAAAGAAGACTGGAAGTGCTTATTTCCCATCATTAATCACTTCACTTTGCTTAAGGGCCCGTGTTAAAACACAAACGAATTTGAAGGGGCAATATATCCAAGGGTGCATTACAAGTCATGATCTTGAAAGGTTAGTAGAGAATGTGCATGAGCTAAATCAAGGTGAGCAAGAAGAACCAACTGAGCCAGATACTGAGGAGTCAACAAATGAAATTGAAACTGAATCAGTTACAGCCACTGAAGAAGGAGAATCTGATAAGGAACCAAACAGTCCTAAACCAGTTAAAGGATCTGAAAACCCTAAACCAAGGGTTGAGTCAGAAGAAGAACCAGTCAAGCTAAGTGTTGAACCTGAGTATACAACTCCCATGCCAACTTTTGCAAGTACTTCAAGGAAATCAAAGTTGTCAATATTGATGGATATGTGCAAGTTCATACACAATAAACAACAAACTTACTGGAAATATACAAAAATTAGAGATGATTCAATTTGAAATACTTTTAAGAATATCTCTAACACTTTTGTTCCTGAGTTCCCAGATGCTATCTTTGAGACAGGGAAGGAAGATACTAATTATACAAGCGAAGATGGAGCTGAAAAAGACAAGGGGAATGAGTCAGAAGAATAAAAGGAGGGATTCTTGTCTTTTTATTTATTTATTTTAGGTATTTAGGAATTTGTTTCTTTAGTAACTAGGATTTAATTTTTGCATAATAAAACATAGCAAGTATGAACAAATGCTTATTTAAAAAGAAAAAGACTAAGTGATGTGGTAATAGGAATGAGCATGTCCAGGATTGGTTTATGAGGAAAGACTTGGTATTTAAGCAGTCTTAATGACTCACCTCTCTTTCTTTTTAACCCTTCCTGGTGTTTAGTTTTCATTCATTACTTTGTTCTTGTAATGAAGACATTTCTTTTTTTTAAAGGGGGTAAGGCAAATAATTGCTCAAAATTTTTAAAATTTTCAAGTATGTTTCAATCATTTCTTCCATGAGTATGTTTTAATAAATAAGTGCTTAAAGGAATTCTTTCTTAATGAGATAGCTTGTATGTGAGCAGGAATGATGATTTTATTTGAGTGATTGTATGTTATCATAAAGAATGGAATGATTGTATGATCTTAGTCTTAGGAAATGTTTTCCGTGAAAACTTAGTTACTCTTGAGATTAGACATGCATGAAGGTTTATATCTTTAGAATTAACTTAATAACTTTCTTGAGGCAAAATCCGAGGAGAAAAAAATCTAAAATGATATAGGCATTATTTCTTTCAACTGTTTGAGCCTTTTCAAACCCACCTTATGATAGTAGACCCTGGAAACTATATTTTTGAGCTTAAAAGGCCTGTTTATTGCAATGAACCTACATTACAAGTCATATCTCCATCTTTTGAAGTTATCCTAATTTTGTGCACCTATCTTAACTAAAGTTGTCTTGGTAAGCAATGTTTGAGGAAATTTTCATGTATGTGCTCATTTAAGGAAATTTTCATAAGGATGTATATGCTCATGCTATAAAAAAAAGGGAGCAAAGAAAAGTTTGCTCAGTTTCCACAAAGAAAAAATGTATGAGCATAAGTTCAAAATAAGTTTGGGGGTATTTCAAAGGATCACTTAAAGAAAAATGTTGAATTTCAAGAAATCCAAGACAAAATTAAAGGTTAAGATTTTGAAACCGAAATGTCTCATCCCTTAAAATCCCTACCTTTAATCGAGAACCATTACAACCTTAGAAAAGACCTATTGATTTGATGATTATGTCGCCTACATTAGTGGAGAGGGAGTTCTAAGTTCAACATATGAAAATCATAAATAAGCCTTATGATTGTTTGCTTGATTGAGGAGAAATTATGTTGAATGAAGAATATTATCTATGGCTGTGACATATATACATACTATGATTCATGTTGGCATATCTTGAAATTTAGTATAAAATTTTCAAAATGTTTGCGTACGAATTACTTACTAATGAAGAACATCGATGAGCATGAAGTTATTAATGCATGAATATGGGATAAAGATTGATGTTGCTTACACTTTTAGCAATTTTGCTTTAGCGAAACTTTGTGCTGTGCATGAACATTACTTAGGACGAGCAATGATTTAAGTTTGGAGGTGTGTAAACTGAAAAATATATAAGATTTTTCTTATATAATTCGTCACCTTTTTACTTCAATTTGTTGTTAAAACCAAGTAATTGCTAAATAAATTAATGAAATAAATGAAAATATGAAATTGGGACATAGAAATTATTAAAATGTGATTTTATAATTTATTATATAGTTTTCATGAAAATGACTTCTTTTATATTAATTTGAGCATATTATATTTTTAAGCTATAAAGTGGGCCATACATGATTAAATTAAATAATAAAATATAAATTTATATATAATACTTTATTTTAATATGTTTCATTAATAAATTGGGTTTTAATTAATTAAGTAAATTGATTAATTAAAGTGGTTAAATTATTTTCTTTGGTCCTCTAAATTATCTATTATTTTTGGACAGGTATGAGAGCTTTATTTTGATTAAAAAACCATCCAAATGGAGGACTAAGTCAACCCAAAATTTGGCTGCATGTGGATGTTCATAAATCAAATTTTGGTTTAATTGCACAAGGCCCTTGAAGAGTTGAAGAAATTGAAGATTTACTTGGAGATTTGCAATTGATCGAGTCTTGATCCTGATGATGTTGTGGCACTTAAATCAAGCAAAAATCAGCCACATTTCCACAAATCATGGCCGACCACCCTTGGAGGAATTCTCAAAATATGGACACTCCTATTTTTAGCAAACCAGCTCTCTTGCCTCACCTATAAATAAAACCCCATTTCTCACTTTTATAATCATCCTTCCCTCATTCATCATTCTCTCCTCTCTCAACTCTCTTAGCCCTCACGCCTATCATCATCTTTGCATAAAGATTACTTGCTATCCTCTTGCCTAGTGGGCAAGGATTTACCTTTGTGGAAAAGATGATTCATTCGGATCCGCATGAAAGCCCAACTCCATTGCATTGCCAGAATCCATGTTGTATATTTGAAAGAGGTTGACCTCCTTGCTTCTCTCATGGTACAATCCTCTTCCCGCTGAGCCCCCTTTCTCCTCGGTCCACAGAGACAAAATAGAAGAATAATAAAATAAATAATATAGAAATATAGATTTTTAAATCGAAATATATTAATATAATAATATAAATATTATTAATTACTTAATATTCTTAAAGAGCCCTTGGTCGGCCACCTTGGAGAGCCATCAACAAAGAAGCAAAGTGAAAGAACGAAGGAACCCTCGTCAATTAGAGTTTTAGGTGACAACCACTTTGATTTGGGTTTAATCTTTCTTTTCTTTAACTTAATTCAAGAATGTTTGCTATGTGTTTACTGTTCTTGTTTACAACAATGATGGCTTAATTTTATTTAAGCTAGGATGATTATTTTGGTTGAATAATATTTATTTGATTCATGCTTATAATATTTGTGCCTCAGTCAATCATGTTTTCAATTAAAATCAAGTCTGTATTTCGTTCATACGTGATTGAAATGCACCTAAATTAGCTGAGCAGTCCTAACCAGACGACGGCTAATGGACACATAATTGAAATGTGCATGCTCAATTTAGATCCTAACCGGATTAAATTGTAGGTTGCATAACAACCCTAACCAGGCTTTGTTATCTGCATAGTTTTTAGATTTGTGTGATTAAACTATTTCAAACCTAACACGTCCCTGTTACCTCTCACGAATACTAAGAAACCCTTAGTAAAAAGGATCAGTAAAATGCGTATTTACTAAGTAAAGGATTCCAAAAGGACCTAATATGGTTTCCAAACTCATGAAAGATCGAGTTGCCATGGAATATTTTTCCGAATATTGATAAGCATGTTGATAATAGTTTGGGTTTAATTAAAGTAATTGTCCTAGCTTATTTATGTTATAATTGTTGCTTATTGAGTTAATTCTGCTCAAATCTATTTCATTCATATAGTTTGTATACTTAGGATAAATTGCATTAGGGATCATTGCATTTAGTTTCATATACTTAATTTTTCATCACGTCTCAATTATATTATTTTTTTATTTATCAAATTGTTAATATAATTTTACAAATTAATTGGCTTAGCACAAATACAATCCCTGTGGAGACGATAACTCGATACTTACTTATTACTTGATAACGATTGTGTATACTTGCACAAACCCGAGCGTTACAGTAATCATATAACATTTTACAATTCAATTAATTTCACACCCACCAATTTATAACAATTCAATTAGATTTATATATTTATTAGCCTACCACAACTCATAAATCAATATAATATACAAATTATTCTAATTTAAACCATATGAACTTACCAGGGCTAAACAACAAAGATTGTAATGTCATGGGCTAATCTAGAATTTTTCTTTTTTCGCAACTATCTACTTATTCTTAATCTAAATAGTACTCACAACTTAAAACTTGATTTTCCTGAGTCATGCAAAACCTCCTTAAATGGTTTTTTTAAGAAATCCTTATCTTTGTTTTCTTAATATAGCTATCACAGAGAGACTAAATACCTTACCAACTTACTAGATTATCTAATTCTTTGATTCAGGCCTCACAGTCACTGCCTCATGTAGAGCTTCCCATAACCATCTCTTCATTGAAGCAACGAAGATGAAGAAGTGAGAAAAATGTAACAAAATGGAGTTGAATCCTCCTTGAGAAGTCATTTCCCATCTATTGATAGCCCTTCCTACACTATCTTCAACCACTTGGAAACTATTCATCAATAATCATTTTGTCCCCCAGTAAGGGACTTGTTGGGTTTAATATAACCGAACTAGTTTTGAATATCAACAATGTCCAAACCAGACTCTAAATTTTTCAAATTTCTTAGTAGAGACTGCCAAGTTATAGTCTCTTTCCAATTAAGTCATTAACTATTCCAAATTTTTGAGTTTAAAGGAAACTGGGTGTAACATGCCCTATATGTGAAAATGAAATTTAAAATATTGATAATTTATTCTTACATTATCCATTTTGTGAAAATATTTGATTTGGTAGTAATTCAAACTACATATAGACATGATTGGGAATAGAGTTATCAAAGATCTTATTCTTCTTCAAATAAATTTGAGAGACATTAGTGCAAATTAGGATAATAAAATTACTAGGATATTATGGGAAAATTGATTTGGAAATAATGATGATAAGATTATTGATATCAAACAAACTCCTAGTTAAATGAAATTGTACAAGCCATAGCATCAGTGTCAAACTTATATCTCAAGAGAAAGAGGGAGGAAATGTTTTGGTGTCACACCACTCCTAAAGAACTTTAGTGGCATATTTCTTGCACAACGGTTTAATACTATGGGAAAATTAGATAGAACCATTTGCAAGCTCGACATTTTTATGGAAGCCTAGATAACAACACAACTCAATTCCCCTATCAATAGGCTTAAATATTTGTTTTATTGCAATACATATTGATGGCATTAGAAGCACAAACCATGGGTACAGGAAAAAAAGATATTAATAAGAGGGGTACACCATGTCATGCTTGATCAATGCCACCAACTTTTTAATGACACTAGCAAATAGGTGACTACTTTGAAAAATATCCATTTTAGTTTTATCTCATTTAATTTGAATCTTTTTTTAAATTTGTTGTTGTACTCTACCCTTGTTGAACCCTTGATTGGATACCATAATAAAAATTTGTTTATTTCTATATGTATTGATGTAAAAAATGAAAAATAAGACATATTTACATGAATTATCATATTTAATTTTGGGATTAATACACTATTTAGGGCCTGAACTTGGACATTGTTTCCACAGTTAACTTGTATTACTTTCGAGGTAGTAGAGTTATTGGGAAAATAATTATAACATCTAATGATGACAAAATGGATTCAACCAAGTTGCGGCTTATGCAGTTGGGACTTGCTGGTTAGAAATCCTTGCAAATTCTAGAAAATTGAGGATTGTTGAAAGGTGAAAAGTCTTGCAAGTTAGAATTTCGTGAGCATTATGTTCTGGGAAAGCAAAAGAAAGTGAAGGTTGACACCACTACCCATGAAACAAAAGGTATTTTGGATTATGTTTACTCAAATGTCTGGTGGGCCTTCTAAGACACCTTCCTCAAAAGGAAACTTTATTTTGTAACTTTTCTTTATAACTTTTCTAAAAGATTTTAGGTGTACATGATGAAAGCTAAGAATAAAGTGCTTAGCTTAATTAGAAAAATATGATAAAAAACAAAATTGGTAGAAAGATCAAATGACATAGGAAGAACAATGAAGGGGGATATAAAAGCGATTCGTACATTGCTATTATTAAACATTTTATAGATAGATATATGCCACAATAGAATGGGGTGTCAGAGCATATTAATCATACACTATTGGAGAGTTTGATATTTTTTAATCCAATGCTAGGTTGGGCAAGCAATTTTGGGCTGAAGTTGTGACATGTGTTAGCTATCTCACTAACCTTTTGCCATCATCTACAATAGAAGGGAAAACACTGATGGAGATATGGTCTAGAAAACTTGCTACTGATTATGATTCCTTACATGTATGTTAATCCATTACTTATTGCCATGAGAAGGAGTAAAAATAGATCCAAGAGAACAAAAAGTTATCTTTATGATAATCAACTTTAGAGTATAGGATTTTGACTTTGGTGTGTAGAAATGAATGATATAACTTGCAGTAAATATGTTACTTTGATGAGTCTGACATGTTTGAAAAGGTAAAATATAAAGATGTTTAGTGTAACACCCCTAACCCATATCCATCGCCAGACTAGGGTTAAGAGGCATTACCAAACATATCATAACAATTCGTATTCATTTCATAATCAACATAGCATCAAAGTCACACATCATTATAGAGTCCTTTACGTAGGTCAACGAGACCTTAAACATGCATTAGAAAGGGGTTGGGACTAAACCGAGCTCATACAAATTTTTTTGAAACTTAAACATTTTTCAAAGTTACAGAGGTCACACACCCGTGTGAATAGGCTGTGTGCCTCATACGGCTTTAGACATGCCCGTGTGTCTAAGCCATGGTGAAACAGGGCATACATACTGACTTGTCTACAAAGCCACAAGACACGCCTATGTGCCAGGTCGTGTGAAAATTAGGGAGGCTACTGACTTGGGTCACACAGCCAGTCACACGCCCGTATGTCTAGCCTGTGCTCAAAACTGACTAGGCCATATGGCCTGCCACATGCCCGTGTGTGTTCGACCCTGTGGTTTGCTCAGGCTCATTTTGAATGGCCCTTGAGCAACACAGTAGTGATACACGCTCGTGTCCTTGGCCGTGTGGGTAAAAATAGGCCATTTACAAGGCCATAATGCAACCCCTTAAGGGTCCTCCCTACAATTAACAAATAGGCATCAATTACATATCAATTTTTCAACCAATTCACAACAAAAACAAATAACAGTCATACAATATCATTATCAACCAATCTCATGCTTAATAACCATACCAAATTATGCCAAATCCTAAGCCAAAAGTCATACCAAAATATATTATTCATATTTCAATTTACTTTATTCGTTCTCATACCAAAATATTACCAAATTCCCAAAATATGCACATACCACAACTTACCAAAATTGACCATTTCATTTGGTCATTCAAAAGTGCATCAAAGCATACCATTTTTTAACTCAATATATATACCAAAATTCATTCATAATGTCATCCATAACCAAGCCATATCACATGGCCAGACATACATTACAAAACATATTCAAATACTTCTAGCCTATACATGCCATACTTCAATATATACATTCTCAAAAGGGTACCAAAATAAGGTTTGATAATGTGGTGATAATCCTCAATGATCCTCGAGCTTTCGACAGCTTCGATATCTATAAAACAATGCAAACACACATAAATTAAGCTTTCAAAAGCTTAGTAAGCCATATAGAAATAAACTTATAATTTTAAGCATATAAACATCATCAAATTACATATACTCCATAGTCAAATACTATCAAAACCAACATAGTACATATACATTTCATATATTCCCAATTCATTTGCATATGTAGCATATTTTCTTATCCTTATATCACATATCATCACTAGCACATATACTTAACTTTTATTCTCAAACAAAATATACATTTTAAACGTACCTGGATCAGATACACATTTCATATGTTCATTCTTTTTTCAGAATGCCCGTTGAATCATTTGGAATCATAAGGATACGTGGATAAATCAAAAAGCTCGTACAATGCCAATGTCCCAAACATGGACTTACATGTAATCCAATATCGATGCCACTGTCCCAGTGTGATAGCCCTAATTTGACCCTAGTCGGAATGTGGTTTCGGGACCACAAAACCGAGTCATAAAATTTAGTTAAAATTTTAATTGCACATCTTATATGTGTGATAGTACTTGCATAAAAATTTGATGTTTTAATTTTATCTTAGGAATGTGAATTTTGCTTGCAAGGATCTAGTTGAGAGACTTAGAAAATTATGATAGGTAAATAAGTAAGGACCAAATAGTATTAAAATAGGAAAGTTTGGGTTTGCATGTCAAAGTGCCCAATTCATGTTAAGTGGCCGCCAAGCATGGTTCCATTCCTCCAAGTTTATGTTGTTTATTATTTAATATTGGTAAGTAAATTAAAATAAATTAAAGAAAGGAATTAAAAGGAAAAGATGAATAAAATAAGGAGGGAAGAGGGAGTGTTCATCTTTTTTTCTTTGGCTATTGCTTAGTGAGTGAGGAGAAGGAAGGAGATTTGGTTATTTGATTTTGGCTTGGAAGATGGCTAGAATGAGGTATGTATTGAATGATTCTTGAAAATCTATGCATGTTTGAGATGGTTAGTTCAAATTCTACTCATCCTATAGATTAGACTTAGGATTTTGAGGTTGAAATTGCCAAGAAGCTTGAAACTCTTAGTAGATGTGTTAATGTCATTAAAATGGATAGTAATGTAGGATATGGTGAGTGGTTAATTGCTTTTAACTTGAAAGTTGAGGTTAAAATGGGTTAAGTGATTGTCGAATCTAATTTAGGGGTGGAGGATTGTGTTCATGTTATATTGGATAGGTAGAGGTTGTAATGAGGTTGAAATTGTTGAATTGTTAGTTGGGTAACAAATGAAGCAATCGGCCATATGGGGTAAAAATGGGATGTTCATTTTAGTTGTTGTTTCATTTTTGTGAGAAATGGGTCAAGTGTTCATGAGATGAAATTTTGTGATTAGATGAATTAAAAGTAATAGTATAGTTGATATATATATATATAGATATACATATTCGGCCATCACTTAGGAGCTTACGTGATGTTGAGTTTAATCTTTGCATATTCGGCTATATATACATATATATATGTAAGCCCATTTGTGATATTACCTTAGGACTATGTATATATAACCGACAAAAAAATGGGAAAAACTAGCAAAGGTGATTGCCGAATGTCCAAGTATACATATGCATGTGTGATTGGATTATTGAAAGTATGGTAATTGCATAAGGTTATTAGCTATTAGCTAAGAACATAAGGTAGCAAGATAAAAATTTTACCATGCCGTTCCGTATGTCATAAAATCATTAAAATGTGAATACCAATATATGTAGCAAAGCGGTTGAATGAGTTAATTTATTTGTTTAAGCTCAAGATCCTAAAGGAGGCGTCCAACAAGGGAAATCGAAGGTCATCGAGTAGCCGACTTGGAATTATTTTACCCAACACAAGGTAAGTCATTCAGCATATAGTTGGTATTGATTTAAATGATCGTAATACCTATGCAATTGTGTTTAATGAGATGAAATGTATACAAATTTATATGTATGTAGAGATGAAATTGTCGAATGTAAAAAGGAAGTGAAGCGTATAGAGTGGCTGGTTTTCGACACTAGGTGTGCGGGCAATAAGTGTTCACGGTTGTGAGATTGGCACTAAGTGTGCGGGCTTGAAATGCATGGCACTAAGTGTGCGAGTTTAAAGAACATGGCACTAAGTGTGCGTGGTTGATTATTAAGCACTATGTGTGCGAACCCACTATATATATATATTTTCTATCAATTATTTATATTAAGGGTGCAACCTTACCGAGTCAATTTCGGACAGCGGAAAGGGTAAGTACCTTGAGTTCATGGCTAATAGGTGCTATGTTTATATTTGGAGTTGAGTGTGGTAAGTTTTGAACCTATGTGATGATTATAATTGAAGTCACGTACATAAGGTTCATCGTGGAATAGGTGAAAGTTCGTTTAGTTGTATGATTGTAACGAAAATAAAATGATGTATGGAAATGCCTCAATTATTCTATTGAATAGCGTATGAAATGTCAATGTAGGACTTGGAATGAGATTGAATCGTAAGGTCTAAGAAACTATGGCATAGTTCGGTATGGATGGAGTACTTAGCCTCATTTCGTTGTTTCCTCTTGTGAAAATTTTATTAATGGATGGTAGTGTAATGCTTATGACTTCTTGAGTTATATACTCATTCGGTGTTTGCTTGTCACCTATTTTAGGTTTCTTGGACTTGACTTTTTTGCGTATTCGGGACCGTCATCGAAGTCATCACACGGCTAGCAACTTTTGGTATTTTCTTCTTAGTTGGTCTAGGAGAACATTTCGGCATGTATAGACTATTATGTTTTGTTGAAATTTGGTATGTAAACTTTTAGCCATGCAAAAATGGCATAAATGTTCGGTTGGAATTGGTTCTATGATGTTTGGACACAAGTCTTGGTAATTCGGTTTTGGTTGAGTATTGGTAGAGGCCTACTCGATTATTATGCTATATGTCATGGCTAATTATTTTCGGTGTTAAATTCATGATTTGGTAATATGTAGTGGGGAGATGCTCGGTGATGATTAGCCTTTGGCATGGCTAGTTATGGTCATAAATTGTGACATGTATGATGAATTATTAGTTAGATCAAGGAAAAATCATGAAATAGGCATAGTTTGTTTTAGTAATGAGATCTTGACAGCAGCAGTGATGTGAGATTGAAAAATCACTAAAAATAGTAGAAATGGAATTAAATAATGAATAAATTATGAAATCGAAGCATGATGAGTCTATTTTCATATGGAAGAAACGAAATGACCATATGAGCTGTATGTTAGGAGTTAATTAAATTCTTGTGAAACAGGGCCAGAGCGATTTCAGGATCCCCTCTTTTGATTTAGAAAATTCACCGTAAATTTTATCGAGATAATTAGAGGCCGTGCCTTATATGTAAAAATTCATTATCAAGTATAATTTCATTAGAGACAAACGGCATAGGCATTGAAGCCCTGTACAGGGAGATATTTAAATCGTAAGGTACAGAGGTCAGTGTAGTCGAACCTTGAAACAGGGGAGACTTTAACAAATAAACTGTACTAATTGGCCCAACAAAAAAATTCTACAAAAATTCCCTCATATAGATATATGAGTCTAGCTTCATGGAAAATTTACAGAATTGGATTTCGAGTTTCAGAACTCAAAATATGATTTTTAAAGCGACCACGATACAGTAGCTAGCTTGCCTGGAACAAAAAAAAAGGGGGAAATAAATGTAGTAAGCCGGTAACACCTCGTGTTCGATTTTCGGTAATGGCCATGAGTTCGGGGTGTTACATTTTTATTGGTATCAGAGCTATGGTTTAGTCGGTTCTAGGACTACCATAGCGCGTATGAGTCTAGCTATACATGCCTTAATGTTAGTGCTTAATAATGTGATGACTTCTGACGGTTAAAATTTTTGTTTTGATTAGCAAATGGAACCCGGGTAGAGACCCTTAGCGGATGACGTTGAAAGTGTAGCGGCTGCTCTGCACAAGGGACACCACTGTTGAACCTCGGTCATCGCAAATAATCGGGATGAGGGGCAAAACAAGCCTTCTTCACCATGATGAATGAGTGGGTCGCATAATATGCCCGAACCATTCGATTGTCCAACCATTCCCAAATTTGAATAATCCACCCCCAGAGCCCGTAATGCCATCAGTTACTGATCCTGTGAGGCTGAGTAAACCACCTGTAGACTTGATTAGGAAGCGCGGAGCTGAGGAGTTCAAGTCCATAGTAACTGATGATGCCGAAAGGGCCGAGTTCTGGCTTGATAACACCATTCGAGTGTTCGATGAACTGCCATGCACACTCGATGAATGTCTAAAGTGTGCTATATCCTTGTTGCGAGACTCAGCCTACTATTGGTGGAGGACCTTGATTTCCATAGTCCCAAACGAACGAGTTACTTGGAATTTCTTCCAAGCGGAATTTCGAAAGAAATATATTAGTCAACGGTTCATCGATCAAAAGCGTAAGGAATTCTTGGAACTCAAGCAAGGTCAGTATGATGATGTCGAATCTGAACATGAGTTCATAAGACTTAGTCGGTATGCCCGGGAGTGTGTGGCTGATGAGGTTGCTATGTGCAAGAGATTTGAAGAAGGATTGACTGAATATTTAAAGCTACTAGTGGGTATTTTGGAGATAACAGAATTCGTAACACTAGTTGAACGAGCCTGCAAGGCGGAAGAACTTGGAAAGGAGAAGAAGAAGGCTGAATTTGAAGCTATCGTAAAACATCGATGGGTAAAGCTCCATTCTCGGCTGTAAAGAAGTTTAGGGAGGACACTAATAAATCGAGGATGACTGCGGGAATTTCCATTAGAGCACGACCATCGACGGACTCCCGAGCTACTTCGGTAGCTAGTGTGGGCAATAATCGCCAAGAGAAACCTGAATACCCCCAATGTGGAAGATGACACATAGGTGAATGTTGGGGTAAGTCTACTAACAGGGCCTGTTACGGATGCGGTTCGAAGGACCACTTCATTAAAGATTGCACGGAGCTTGATGAGAAGAATAGGATGCAAGGTGCAAGACCTAGTGGAATGACAGCTAGAGGTAGACCACCGAGAATTTCAGGAGGTAGGGGTGGTAGTCGAGAGAGGGCCTCGATACGGTGTTCAACCGAGACCCGTATTGCTAGAGCATATGCCATTCGCACGAGAGGAGGCATCCTCCCCGATGTTATCTTTGGTACTTTCACTCTCTTTGATACTAGTGTGATTGCATTGATTGACCCGGCTCTACTCATTCATACGTATGTGAAACCTTAGCATCCAAAGAAGACTCTATCTGTTGAGTCTACTGAGTTCGTAATTCGAGTGTCAAACCCTTTGGGTCAATACGTACTTGTTGATAAAGTGTGTAAGAGATGCCCTCTAATAATCCGAGAATCTGCTTTTCGACCGATTTGATGCTTTTACCGCTTGACTGAATTTGATGTTATTCGGTATGGATTGGTTGACCGTACATGATGCGGTGGTGAAGCTGAAAAGGAAAACCATTGATTTGAGGGTACAAATAATGAAGTAGTCCAAGTTGAGTCTACTGATTTAAAGGGGGTGCTAGCGATAATATCTTCAATGACCGCTCAGAGATATGTGAAAAAGGGGTGTGAAACATACCTTGCGTATGTATTTGATAGCAAAGAGACAGAAAGGAAACTTGAATCGATACCGATTGGTGCGTGAGTATTCAGATGTTTTTCCCGAAGAGTTACCGGGGTTGCCACCGATTCGAGAGGTGGAATTCAGCATCGAAATTGTACCTGGTACCACGCCAATCTCAATAGCCCCGTATCGTATGGCATTAACGGAATTAAAGGAATTGAAAGTTCAATTGCAAGAATTGACGGATAGAGGTTTCGCTCGATCGAAGTTTTTCACCATGGGCGCACTCGATCTTGTTTGTGAAAAGAAGGATGGAACCATGAGATTGTGCATCGACTATCGTCGCTTGAATAAAGTGACAATAAAGAATAAATATCCGTTGCCACGTATTGATGATTTGTTTGATCAATTGAAGGGAGCCTCAGTGTTTTCAAAGATAGATTTGAGATCTGGTTATTATCGGTTGAGGTCCGAGACTGGACATACCCAAAAGCGCTTTTAGAAGCGAGGTACGGTCACTACGAATTCTTAGTGATACCGTTTGGGCTCACTAATGCCCCTGCGGTATTTATGGATTTAATGAATCGAGTATTCAGACCATACTTGGATCGGTTTGTGGTTGTGTTTATTGATGATATTTTAGTTTATTCACAAGGTGAAGCTGAACATGCCGAGCATTTGAGATTAGTATTACAAATTTTACGAGACAAGTAGTTATACGCAAAATTCAGTAAATGTGAATTTTGGTTGAGAGAGGTTAGCTTTTTGGGGCACGTGGTGTCCGCATCAGGTGTCAGGGTGGATCCGAACAAAATTTCGGCCATACTCGATTGGAAACCTCCAAGGAATATTACTGAAGTTAGGAGCTTTTTGGGACATGCCGGATACTACCGACGTTTTGTAAAGGGCTTTTCGATGATAGCTGCACCGTTGACAAAACTACTTCAAAAAGATGTTGAGTTTGAATGGTCAGAACACTGTCAGGAAAGTTTCGATCGACTAAAAACCTATTTAACCGAGGCCCCAGTGCTAGTACAGCCGGAGCCCGGCAAGGAGTTTGTTATTTACAGTGATGCATCCTTGCTTGGGCTAGGTTGTGTGTTGATGCAAGAAGGTCGGGTTGTGGCTTACGCGTCGAGACAATTAAAGCCGCATGAGAGAAACTATCCGACCCATGACCTTGAATTAGCAGCCATAGTGTTCCACTTGAAAATATGGCGACATTACTTGTTTGGAGAGAGGTGTCATATTTATTCGGACCACAAGAGTCTTAAATATTTGATGACTCAAAGAGATCTAAATCTGCGACAAAGACGTTGGCTTGAGTTGTTGAAAGACTATGAACTTGTCATTGATTATCACCCGGGGAAGGCTAACGTGGTGGTCGATGCTTTGAGTTGTAAAGCACTGTTTACTTTGAGAGCGATGGATGCTCACCTATCCGTTTCGCCCGATGAGGTGCTAGTAGTTGAATTAAAGGCCAAACCATTATTGATTCATCAAATACTTGAATCCCAGAAAGTCGACGCTGAATTGGTCGCTAAACGAGCTGAATGTGCCTCGAATGAGGAATCGGAGTTTCGGATTGACAACAATGATTGCTTGACGTTCAAGAGTCGATTATGTGTTCCAAGAAATTTGGAACTTATTTCTATGATTTTGAATGAGGCTCACAGTAGTCGAATGTCAGTCCACCCGGGTAGTACTAAAATGTACAACGATCTGAAACGTCAATTTTGGTGACCGGGTATGAAACGAGACATTTCTGAATTTGTTTCAAGGTGTTTGATATGTCAACAAGTAAAAGCGGAACATCAAGTGCCATCGGGATTACTTCAGCCAATCATGATACCCGAATGGAAATGGGATCGAGTGACAATGGACTTTGTATCTAGGTTACCTTTGACTCAGAGTAAGAAAGACTCGGTCTGGGTTATTGTTGATAGATTGTGTGACAGCCTTAAAACGACCCTAGTCGGAATGTGGTTTCGGGACCACAAAACTGAGGCATAAAAATAATTTGATATTTATTTTGATGCCTATAATATGTGTTAACTCATGTGTGACATTTTTGATGCTTTAATTTAGAGTTATAAATGTGAATTTCACTAGAAAGGACCTAGTAGTAAACTTTAAAAGAATGAGGGGAAATGTGTGATGACTAGTTGATCATGCATGCAAAAATGAGGGTTTGCATGTCAATTTCCCTTTATTAGCTAATGGCCGCCATGACAAAGGAGGATGGGCAAAACATGTCATAGACATGTTTTGTTGGTGCATCATGGGTGAAAAAAATATAGATTAATGAGTATGGGTAATAAAGAATGAAAAAAAAAGAGAAAAAATGGTCTCGTGCATGCCCATTGCCGTGAGTTGTGGAGAAAGAAAGAAGAAATTTTGTTCATCATTTTCATTTCCTTTGGGCTGAAAATTCTAAGGAAGAAGGAAGGAATTCTTGTTTCATGTTGGTTTGGAAGAGGTTTAGGAGGAGGTTTGGCCATACTTGTACCTAGATTAAGGTAAGTTTGATGTTTTGCCATGAGATTCATGTGTATTTTAGTAGTTAGCTTGAGTTCTAACTAGCCATGGTTCAAATCCTTACTATGTCATGGAGATGATATTCGGCTAAGGTGAGGTTGTGTTGATATCATTTGCATGCTAAAAGTGAAGCTTTGTAATGGTGCATGTGATGGTGGATTGATGATTATTGAATATTCTTTTTAGCACTTTTGAGTGAGAGTTTGATAGATACCATGAGGTTAAACTTCATGACATTGTAAGCTTGTAAGTTGGATCATGAAGTTCATGCTTTGTGAAGGTAAATGGGGTAGAAGGAGCATTCGCCATAATGAAAATATATGAGGTAGTCATAGTCATCCTTATGATTCGCCCTTGCACCTATATGTATATATGTTTGCACATGATGTATTGGCATGACATATATACTATTTCAAGGTATATATTTGCTTGTGATGATGTTTGGTTATGAAGTACATGAGAGATGTGTATTGAGCTACAATATGTAATGCGTTAGTTAGTAAAATGTATGCTGTTTTTGTGTGGTATTAAGTGTATAATTGGCCTCAACATGGACATGCATATTCAGCCACATGAAGGGGGGGTTGGTGTGCATGCATTCGGTTAGAGGCAAGCATATTGATGCCTATTCTTGGCTTGGAAAATTCGGCTAAGGAGAGTACTAACTAATGTGTTGAATTCGATTCGTGATTTCGTACACATGTGACTCTAATGTCTAATGTATATAAGGGCTAAGTACCTTGAGCTTCACTTTGATGTTTGAATGAATTGTATTGAATTGTTTGTTGTGATTAAAAAATTGTGCATGACCATTGTGTATTTGAGCTAAAGGATGGCCATATGACCATTTAAACTCCTTGTCATATTCGGCCATAAGCTATCATAATGAGATTTTAATAAGTTAAATTTGTGTGAATTAGCTCAAGAGCTTAGAGGACCACAGTTGGATAAGGGAAAGGAAAAAGTGATCGAATAGTCAGTTAAATCACTCGACAACATCCAAGGTAAGTCTTCGAGTAATGACCCTACTTGAATTATATTGAAATCATGCTCCTTGTGTGTGGCTATTGAGCCGAAATTGTAAAGGTTTGATAAATATTTTGTGTTTGAGCCTTAGTAACGAAAATGAAATATGAATGTGTCGTGATTATTGATATATGTGTACATGAGCATTTGAATGATACCCGGCTAAGTCTCAAGGCATTTATGCTAGTGATTATATCCGGCTAAGACCCAAAGGCATTCGTATGCGAGTTGTTATATCCGGCTAAGACCCAAGGCAATTGTGCAAGTTACCAAACCGGGTTAAGACCAAGGCAATTGTGCTTGTGGTTATATCCGGTTGAATCAAGGTACGTGACTCGAAATGAGCAATCTTGCTGTAAAAATTTCAGTTTATACACTTGTGAAAATTCCAGCAATGAGGTATGTTCAGTATGTGCTTGAATTAGTTGAGCCCTTACAAGTAAGTACTGCTCGGTTGATAAACGAGCCACCGCCTTTGGCTAAGTTGTTCTTTTGTGTATAAACATAAGGGTCGGTAATGTGAAGTAAGTATGATTATGAGAATGTGTATTAATAAAGTGATTCATTTAGTTATGTAAATGTAATACTTTAGTCAAAGCTGATTTCATTATTTGAGACTTACTAAGCATTAAAATGCTTACCCCGTTGCTTTGGCTCTCTGTTTTATAGATTTTACTCGTTAGCTATCGGATTCGGGATCATCGAAGTCGAAGTCATCCACACTATCAAAGCCCCCATTTTGGTACAATTTTGGTTGAACTTTGAAATGGCATGTATAGGACTACCCTTTTCTTGTAGGTCATGTACCTTTCGGTTTGTGTAAACTTGGATAGCCATGCGAAAATGGCTTATATCGTTTTAGCATAGTACTATAATCGTTTGTATGTTGATCATTATGAGGTATGGAATTGTTTTGAAACGATTAGCCATTGGAATGATTAATCATGATCACACTTTGTGCTATGTATGCAAAAAGGGCCAATTGAATCATGGAAATCATGAAATAGGTAAAGCCTACCTTAAAGGCAGATGCTGACAGCAGCAGTGATGTGGATGTGAAAAATCACTAAAAATAGTAGGAGTGGTATTAAATAGCGAATAAATTATGTAAATGAACCTTGATGAATATACTTTCATATGGAAGAAACGAAACGGTCATATGAGTTATATGTTAAGAGATATTAAAGTTCTCGTGAAACAGGGCCAGAACGGTTTCTGGATCCCCTGTTCCGACTTTGGAAATTCATTGTAAATTAACCAGAGATAATTAGGAGTCATTCCATATATGTATAGATTCCTCTCTGAGTCTAGTTTCAATAGAAACAAACCGCATCAGTATTGAAGCCCTTTACAGGGAGATATCCAATTCGTAATATGTGAGGGTCAGTGTAGTCGAACCCTGGATTAGGGGAGACTTTAACTAATAAACTGTACTAATTGGCCCGACCAAAAATTCTAGAAAAAAATATGTTGATGTACTTATGAGTCTAGTTTCAGGTAAAATTTACGAAACTGGTTTTCGAGCTTTAAAACTCAAGATATGATTTTTAAAGCGACAATGATGCAGTAACCAGCTAGTCTGGAAAATTTTTTTTTTTTAGGACTGTGAAAACAATTAAGTCTGTGTACACCTTGTGTTCGACTCCAGTAACGGACTCGGGTACGGGGTGTTACAGATTGACCAAGTCTGCTCATTTTATCCCTATCCGTATGGATTTTTCGCTCGATAAATTGGCAGAATTATACATCTCCCAAATTGTTCGATTGCATGGGGTACCTATTTCTATCGTGTCGGATAGAGACCCAAGATTTACATCGCGATTTTGGAAGAAGTTACAAGAAGTGTTGGGTACTAAGATGCATTTTAGCACCACATTTCATCCCCAGACTGATGGCCAATCTAAACGAATAATTCAGATACTCGAGGATATGTTGAAATGTTGCGTCTTAGAGTTTTTTGGTTCATGGGAAAGATATTTGCCTTTGATTGAATTCGCTTACAACAATAGTTTTCAATCAACCATTAAGATGGCACCTTACGAGGCTTTATACGGTCGTAAATGCCGTACCCCATTATTTTGGACTGAACTTAGTGAAAGTAAAATCTTCGGGGTTGATTTGATTAAGGATGCTGAGCAGAAAGTTCGAGTAATTCGTGAAAGTTTGAAAGCCGCTTCGGATCGTCAAAAGTCGCTTGCGGATTTAAAGAGAAAAGACATTGAATATCAGGTTGGGGACAAGGTATTTCTCAAAGTTTTACCCTGGAAGAAAGTGCTTAGATTTGGCCGTAAGGGCAAATTGAGTCCGAGGTTTATCAGTCCATATGAAGTATCCGAACGAGTTGGGCGATCGCATACACGGTTAATTTTACCCCGAGCTTGAAAAGATTCACAACGTTGTCCATGTCTCGATGCTTGACGATATAGGTCCGACCCGTCGACGTAATCACTCCATCGAGATCGAGATTCAGCCTAACTTGAGTTATGAAGAAGAGCCGGTTCTCATTTTGATGCGTGAAGTAAAAGAGTTGCGAAATAAGAAAATACCATTAGTGAAGGTGTTGTGGCATAAACACGGAATCGAAGAAGCCACTTGGGAACTTGAGGACTCTATGAAGGATCGATATCCCAAATTTTTCATTTGGTAAGATTTTTGGGAAGAAAATTCCTTATGTGGGGAGAGTTGTGACACCCTAATTTGACCCTAGTCGAATGTGGTTTCGGGACCACAAAACCGAGTCATAAAATTTAGTTAAAATTTTAATTGCACATCTTATATGTGTGATAGTACTTGTATAAAAATTTGATGTTTTAATTTTATCTTAGGAATGTGAATTTTGTTTGAAAGGATCTAGTTGAGAGACTTAGAAAATTATGATAGGTAAATAAGTAAGGACCAAATAGTATTAAAATATGAAAGTTTGGGTTTGCATGTCAAAGTGCCCAATTCATGTTAAGTGGCCGGCCAAGCATGGTTCCATTCCTCCAAGTTTATGTTGTTTATTATTTAATATTGGTAAGTAAATTAAAATAAATTAAAGAAAGGAATTAAAAAGGAAAAGATGAATAAAATAAGGAGGGAAGAGGGAGTGTTCATCTTTTTTTTTCTTTGGCTATTGCCGTGAGTGAGGAGAAGGAAGGGAGATTTGGTTATTTGATTTTGGCTTGGAAGATGGCTAGAATGAGGTATGTATTGAATGATTCTTGAAAATCTATGCATGTTTGAGATGGTTAGTTCAAATTCTACTCATCCTATAGATTAGACTTAGGATTTTGAGGTTGAAATTCGGCCAAGAAGCTTGAAACTCTTAGTAGATGTGTTAATGTCATTAAAATGGATAGTAATGTAGGATATGGTGAGTGGTTAATTGCTTTTAACTTGAAAGTTGAGGTTAAAATGGGTTAAGTGATTGCCGAATCTAATTTAGGGGTGGAGGATTGTGTTCATGTTATATTGGATAAGTAGAGGTTGTAATGAGGTTGAAATTGTTGAATTGTTAGTTGGGTAACAAATGAAGCAATCGGCCATATGGGGTAAAAATGGGATGTTCATTTTAGTTGTTGTTTCATTTTTGTGAGAAATGGGTCAAGTGTTCATGAGATGAAATTTTGTGATTAGATGAATTAAAAGTAATAGTATAGTTGATATATATATATATAGATATACATATTCGGCCATCACTTAGGAGCTTATGTGATGTTGAGTTTAAGCTTTGCATATTCGGCTATATATACATATATATATATGTAAGCCCATTCGTGATATTACCTTAGGACTATGTATATATAACCGACAAAAAAATGGGAAAAACTAGCAAAGGTGATTGCCGAATGTCCAAGTATACATATGCATGTGTGATTGGATTATTGAAAGTATGGTAATTGCATAAGGTTATTAGCGAATAGCTAAGAACATAAGGTAGCAAGATAAAAATTTTACCATGCCGTTCGTATGTCATAAAATCATTAAAATGTGAATACCAATATATGTAGCAAAGCGGTTGAATGAGTTAATTTATTTGTTTAAGCTCAAGATCCTAAAGGAGAGGCGTCCAACAAGGGGAAATCGAAGGTCATCGAGTAGCCGACTTGGAATTATTTTACCCAACACAAGGTAAGTCATTAAGCATATAGTTGGTATTGATTTAAATGATCGTAATACCTATGCAATTGTGTTTAATGAGATGAAATGTATACAAATGTATATGTATGTAGAGATGAAATTGTCGAATGTAAAAAGGAAGTGAAGCGTATAGAGTGGCTGGTTTTCGACACTAGGTGTGCGGGCAATAAGTGTTCACGGTTGTGAGATTGGCACTAAGTGTGCGGGCTTGAAATGCATGGCACTAAGTGTGCGAGTTTAAAGTATATGGCACTAAGTGTGCGAGTTTAAAGTATATGGCACTAAGTGTGCGTGGTTGATTATTAAGCACTATGTGTGCGAACCCACTATATATATATATTTTCTATCAATTATTTATATTAAGGGTGCAACCTTACCGAGTCGATTTCGGACAGCGGAAAGGGTAAGTACCTTGAGTTCATGGCTAATAGGTGCTATGTTTATATTTGGAGTTGAGTGTGGTAAGTTTTGAACCTATGTGATGATTATAATTGAAGTCACGTACATAAGGTTCATCGTGGAATAGGTGAAAGTTCGTTTAGTTGTATGATTGTAACGAAAATAAAATGATGTATGGAAATGCCTCCATTATTCTATTGAATAGCGTATGAAATGTCAATGTAGGACTTGGAATGAGATTGAATCGTAAGGTCTAAGAAACTATGGCATAGTTCGGTATGAATGGAGTACTTAGCCTCATTTCGTTGTTTCCTCTTGTGAAAATTTTATTAACGGATGGTAGTGTAATGCTTATGACTTACTGAGTTATATACTCATTCGGTGTTTGCTTGTCACCTATTTTAGGTTTCTTGGACTCGACTTTTTGCGTATTCGGGACCGTCATCGAAGTCATCACACCGGCTGGCAACTTTTGGTATTTTCTTCTTAGTTGGTCTAGGAGAACATTTCGGCATGTATAGGCTATTATGTTTTGTTGAAATTTAGTATGTAAACTTTTAGCCATGCAAAAATGGCATAAATGTTCGGTTGGAATTGGTTCTATGATGTTTGGACACAAGTCTTGGTAATTCGGTTTTGGTTGAGTATTGGTAGAGGCCTACTCGATTATCATGCCATATGTCATGGCTGATTATTTTCGGTGTTAAATTCATGAATTGGTAATAGTGTAGTGGGGAGATGCTCGGTGATGATTAGCCTTTGGCATGGCTAGTTATGGTCATAAATTGTGACATGTATGATGAATTATTAGTTAGATCAAGGAAAAATCATGAAATAGGCATAGTTTGTTTTAGTAACAGATGCTGACAGCAGCAGTGATGTGAGATTGAAAAATCACTAAAAATAGTATAAATGGAATTAAATAATGAATAAATTATGAAATCGAAGCTTGATGAGTCTACTTTCATATGGAAGAAACGAAATGACCATATGAGCTGTATGTTAGGAGTTAATTAAATTCTTGTGAAACAGAGCCAGAGCAATTTCTGGATCCCCTCTTTTGATTTAGAAAATTCACCGTAAATTTTATCGAGATAATTAGAGGTCGTGCCTTATATGTACAAATTAATTATCGAGTCTAGTTTCATTAGAGACAAACGGAATAGGCATTGAAGCCCTGTAAAGGGATATATTTAAATCGTAAGGTACAGAGGTCAGTGTAGTCGAACCTTGAAACAGGGGAGATTTTAACAAATAAACTGTACTGATTGGCCCAACAAAAAAATTCTACAAAAATTCCCCCATATAGATATATGAGTCTAGTTTCATGGAAAATTTACAGAATTGGATTTCGAGTTTCAGAACTCAAAATATGATTTTTAAAGCGACCATGATACAGTAGCCAGCTTGCCTGGAACAAAAAAAAATAGGGGGAAATAAATGTAGTAAGCCGGTAACACCTCGTGTTCGATTTCCGGTAACGGCCATGAGTTCGGGGTGTTACACCCAGACAAGGTCTTACACGAAATCAAATATGATGCTGATGTCCCAGACATAGTATTATACGTAAATTTCAAATTGATGCCAATGTCCCAGACTTGGTCTTACACGAAATCAAAGATCAAAATCCTATGTCATGACATATGTATCCTAACTATTCCTATGGTTTGTACCACCCATTTTCGGAGTCAAAACACTGTCAATGCTTTCACAATTTCAGATATTCATCTTTCAAGCCATTAATTTTATTTCAATAGTGTGACACCCCGAATGTGACCCTAGTCGGAGAGTGGTTTCGGGACCACGAAACCGAGTCACAAGAATAATTAAGTGTTATATTCCGTACTTATTGAATGTGGAATTGGTATGCGTAAATATTTCGTGTCTCGATTTTTATTAATTAGGTGCTAATTTATAAGAAAGGACTTAGTAGTAAACTTTGAAAGTATGATAGGGAAATATGTGATGACTAATTAAAGCATGCATGCAAAATAATGGACTTGCATGTCAAATTCCCCCTTTACAAGTAATGGCCGCCATGACAAAGAATATGGGTTAAACATGTCATGAAACATGTTTTGTTGGGCATTAGGAGAAAATCATAAACAAATAAGCATGGGTGAGAAAAGAATGAAAAAAAAATGTGTGAGAGAGTAGCATTCCCCCATTTGCAGTGCAACCAAGAGGAGAAAACAAAAAACTTGTTCATCCTTTCTCATCTTTTGGCCGAAAATACTAAGAGGAAGAAGGGATTTTGCTTCATTTCCTTTGTTTAGAAGAGATCTAGAAGGTGATTTGGCTAAATTGGCATCAAGATTAAGGTATGTATGGGGTTGTGTTGGGAGTTTCATGCATGTTTTGGTTGCTAACTTGATGTGCATGTTAGCCATGGCTCAAATTTTGGTATGCCATGGAAATGGTATTTGGCCAAAGTTGTTATAGTGATAAAGCCATTGCATGCTAAGTGTGAAGCTTGATGATGATGCATGCAATGATGGATTTTCTACTCATGAGTAAGATTTTGAGTTTTCTCTTTGTTTTATCATGATTAAAGTTGAAAAGGAGCATGATTGTCATACTTGGCCATGATGCATTCTTGAGCATGATTCATGCTTCTTGCATGTTAGTTAAAAGTTTGTGTTTTGGATGGCTATGGACACCTTGAAAATTCGCCATGCTCATATATGCATATATATGATTGCACATTTTGTTTGGTTATGAACTAAGTGATGAATATATTGATTTAAAGAAGAAAATGTGGAAGAATGCTTGTGAAATTGCAAGCACAATTCGCCTAGCACACATATAAGTGCTTGATGCTATATTATAAGTTTTGGGCCACAATGTGCAAGCATTAATTAGTAGATTGCATGCTGTTTTTGTGAGGTATTAAGTGCAAATTTTGACCTCAACATGTACATGAATATTCGCCTTGGGTAGCCCATTGAAGGCCTTAGCATTTCCTTGATGTTCAAACAAATTGTATTGAATTGCTTGATGTAGTATAAAATGTGCATGACCATTGTGTATTCAAGCTAAAGAGTGGCCATATGACCATCTAAAATCCTTGTCATATTCGCCATAAGCAAGCACAATGAGGTTTTAATAAATTGAATTTGTTTGAATTAGCTCAAGAGCCAAGAGGGCCACAATTGGACAAGGGAAGGAAAAGGTGATCGAATAGCCGAAAAAGCCGTTCGACAACATCCGAGGTAAGTCCTCAAGAAGTGACCTTACTTGAATTATGTGAGATGAAATATGGATGTGTATGATTATTGATTAGGTGTGTATGAGTATTTGAATTTCACCGGGCTAAGTCCCGGCGAATATGCTAATGATATTAATTGTGTTTGAGCCTTAGTAACGAAAATGAAATATGTATGTCCAATGATTATTGATGTATGTGTGCATGAGAAATTGAATGATATCCGGGCTAAGCCCAAGACAATTATGCTGGAAATTATATCGGGTTAAGACCAAGGCAATTGTGCTAGTGGTTATATCCGGGCTAAGACCAAGGCATTCGTATGAAGTTGTTCTATCCGGCTAAGACCAAGGCATTTGTGCACTTGATTATATCCGTTATATTCAAGAATCTTGGGCTGGAGGTGAGTGTTGGTTGCTGAAATGAAGTTAATTAGTACACTCGGACAGCCCAAAGGATAAGGTACGTTATATGTGCATTGGAAAGTCGACGTGTTTGAGCAACATTCGCTCAATCGACTAATGAATTTCAGTTATTGAATTGATTGATGCTTTGCGAACTTATATAATGATGAAGTATGAAGTAAGAATGTGTATGAATGAAATGATGCATTTGGCTATGTGAATGTATTGCTGTAAATTATAGTTCATTATATTCCTTGAGACTTACTAAGCATAAAAATGCTTACCCGTTGCTTTGGCTCTTAGTTTTCTAGATTTCGCCGAGGCAATCGGATTTGGGATCGTTGAAGTCAAGTCATCCACACTATCAAGCCTCCATTTTGGTATAAATTTTGGTTGAACTTGAGATGGCATGTATAGGACTACCTCTTGTTTGTTAAATACGTTGTAATGTAAGTATGTATGGCCATGCGAAAATGGCTCAAAAGGGAGCATGAACTTAGACTTATTGTGGGTTGTATGTATATATATTTGGGGTCATGATGTGGCTATGGTTTGGAAATGGGAATGTTGGTCATATGATCAGCCATTGGCATGGTTAAAATGATCATATATGAACCTATGTATGGCAAGATTAGTTGAATCATGGAGACTACCAAATAGGTAAGTCCTACCTTAAAACAGATGCTGCCAGCTGCAGTGGCGTGAATGTGAAAAATCACCATAATTCATAGGAATGGAATCAAATAGTGAATAAGCTATGTAAATGAACCTTGATGAGTCTATTTTCATATGGAAGAAACGAAACGGTCATAGGAGTTACAGGTTAAGAGATATTAAAGCTATTGTGAGACAGGGCCAGAATGGTTTCTGGGTTCCCTGTCGCAACTTTAAAAATTCACTATAAATTATCCAAAAAGAATTAGGAGATATACCTTATATGTACAGATTCCATTTTGAGTCTAGTTTCATTAGAAACAAACGACACCAGCATTAAAGCCCTGTGCAGAGAGATATTCAAGTTATACCGCGCGAAGGTCAGAGCAGTCGATCCCTGTAACTTGGGTAACTTTAACTAATAAACTGTACCAATTGGCCCGACCAAAATCCTAGAAATAAATCCATGGATGTATATATGAGTCTAAATTCAGGAAAATTTACGAAACCAGTTTCCGAGTTTTGAAACTCGAGATATGATTTTAAGGCGACAGTGACGCAGCTTTCCAGCCTGACTGGAAATGTCAAATTGGTGGGCAAAAACATGTGAACTTGGTTTGTTAACCCTCGGTCCGACACCGGCGATGGTCTCGGGTTTGGGGTGTTACAATTTTATTGGTATCGAGCCACGGTTTAGTCGATTCTAGGACTACCGTGATGTGTTTGGGGTCTAGCTATACATGCCATTAAATGATGAATCGATAGTGTGATGAATTCGACAATTTGACTTCATGTTTGTTTATAGCAATGGATCCCGATCCCAACCGAAGCGATAGCTGATGATGTGGAGAGTGTGGCGCCTGCTCCGCGCAAGGGACAGCGCGGCGGACTCTCAACCTATGGCCAGCAATCCTAATGACGAGGCTAAGCAAGCCTTTTATAGTGTGATGAACGAATGGTTTAATCAATACATTCGAACCAACACTACTGTTCCACCACCTCCATTCCCGATTTAATGCAACCCCAAGACCTACAATACCTCCGGTGATCGACCCAATAAGGTCGTAAGCCCTCAATCGATAGGATTCGAAAACATGGGGCCACTGAATTTAAGGCTACGGATGATGATGATGCCGAGCGAGCTGAATTATGGTTAGATAACACTATCCGGTGCTTGATGAGCTATCCTGACACCCGATGAGTGCTTAAAGTGTACCATCTCCTTGCTACGCTGAGTCCGCCTACTATTGGTGGAGTACTCGACTTGTGGTGCCTAGAGAGCAAGTGACTTGGGAATTCTTTCTAACCGAGTTCAAAAAAGTATATCATCGAGATTCATCGACCAAAAGCGGAGGGAGTTCCTTGATCTTAAGCAAGGTTCTATGTCCGCTATCGACTACGAACGAAAGTTTGTGAGGCTTAGCCAGACGCACGAGAATGCATTTCGTCCAAGCTATTATGTGCAAACGCCGAGGATGGGCTGAATGATGATATAAGGATGTTTGTTGGCATTCTCGAGATACGAGAGTTCGTAGTACTTGTTGAGCGAGCTTGTAAAGTCAAGAGCTTAGAAAGGAGAAACAAAAAGCTGATGTGGGGATTGGAGAATTCGAAGAGGTCCTCGGAAAGTCTCTTCAACAAGCATCGAAGAGATTTCGAGATGATGCGAGCCGGTCTAGAGGCGTTTCGGGATTTTCTAGACGAGGACGCGATCGACCCCCTGTGACCACACGAGTCACCTCGATTGCCGGTGGCGGAAATGATCGCCGAGAGAGGACGGAGTGTCCACATTGTGGCAAGTGGCATTCGGGGAGCTGTTGGTTTCGTGATCGCTCCTGCTATAAGTGTGGATCGGCCGACCATTTTATGAGGGATTGCCCGAGGATGCATGAACAGAATGCAAGTCAGAGTGCAAACCCGGGTGCTACCACTGCTCGAGGTAGGCCACCTAGAAATATGGGCAATGTCAGTGGCGGTCAGAGAGGATCTAGAGATGCTACCATCAGATCTGAGGCTCGTGCTCCTGCTAGGACTTATGCCATACGCGCACGCGAGGATGCTGCCTCTCCAGATGTTATTACCGGTACTTTCACTCTTTTCAATACAAATGTAATTGCTTTGATTGACCCTGGTTCTACTCATTCTTATATATGTGAAACCTTAGCATCCAAAGTAAGACTTTGCCCATTGAGTCTCATCGAGTTTGTAATTCGGTGTCAAACCCTTGGGTCATTACGTGCTTGTTAACAAAGTGTGCAAGAAAAGTCCTCTAGTGTTCCGAGGTTCTTGTTTTCCGCGGACTTAATGCTTTTGCCATTCGATGAGTTCGATGTTATTCTTGGTTTGGATTGGTTGACCATGCACGATGCGGTTGTAAATTGCAAGAGCAAGACTATCGATTTGAGGTGCGAATAATGAAATAATTCGGGTTGAGTCCACGGACTTAAAGGGTTGCCACCGTAATATCGCCGATGTTGGCCCGTAAATATGTAAGAAAAGGTGCGGCGTACCTTGCGACGCTCGATGACAAGGAATCGAGAAGAAACCCGAATCTGTGCCGTGGTTTGTGAATACCGGATGTTTTCCCAAGAATTGCCGGGTTTACCACTGCTCGAGAAATAGAATTTGGCATCGAATTGGTACCGGTACCACCCCAATTTCGATAGCTCCGATCGTATGGCACCAACGGAATTGAAGGAGTTGAAAACTCGGTTGCAAGAATTGGTGGATAGAGGTTTTGCTCGCCCGAGTTTTTCGCCTTGGGTGCGCCGGTGTTGTTCGTGAAGAAGAAGGATGGAACCATGCGACTATGCATCGACTATCGTCGACTTAACAAAGCGACGATAAAGAACAAATATCCGCTGCCACGTATTGATGACTTGTTCGATCAATCAAGGGAGCCTCGGTGTTCTCGAAAATAGATTTGAGATCGGGCTACTATCAATTGCGAATCCGAGATTCAGACGCGTGCCCAAGACCGCCTTGAGCGAGATATGGTCACTATGAGTTCCTAGTGATGCCGTTTGGGCTCACTAATGCCCTCGGTATTTATGGACTTAATGAATCGGATCTTTAGACCATATTTGGATCGATTCAGAGTCGTGTTCATTGATGACATCTTGGTCTATTCAAGAAATGAGACCGAACATGCTGAACACTGCGGTTAGTCTTTGCAAATTTTACGGGACAAGCAATTATATGCTAAGTTCAGAAGTGTGAGTTCGTTAAGAGAGGTTAGCTTCTTGGGTCATGTGGTATTCAGATCGGTATTCGAGTCGACCGAATAAAATTTCAGCCATACTTAATTGGAAACCTCCAGAAATATTCTTGAGGTTCGAGCTTTTTGGGGCTTGCTTAGGTTATTACCGACGATTTGTAAAGGCTTCTCAACGATAGCCACGCCGATGACGGCTTACTCCAAAAGGATGTTAAGTTCGAATGGACGGAGAAATGCCAAAAAGCTTCGATCAATCGAAAACTTATTTGACTGAAGCCCCAATTCTAGTGCAACCCGAGTCCGCAAGGAGTTTGTCATCTATAGCGACGCCTCTACTTGGGTTAGGTTGCGATTAATGCAAGAAGGTCGAGTTGTGGCCTATCGCGCCGAGGCAATTAAAGCCACATGAGAAAAATTATCCGACTCATGATCTCGAATTGGCCGCCATCGATTCGCCTTTAAAGATTTGGCGACATTACTTATTTGGTGAAAGGTGCCATGTATACTCGGATCACAAAAGTCTCAAGTATTTGATGACCCAACGAGACTTAAATCTGCGACAAAGACGTTGGCTCGAAGTGTTAAAGGATTATGAGTGATCATTGACTATCACCCGAAAGGCGAATGTAGTTGCGGATGCCTTAAGTCGTAAATCGTTATTCACTTTACGAGCGATGAATGTGCACTTGTCTATCCGATCCGACAGTGTGTTAGTGGCTGAAATGAAAGCCAAACCATTATTGACACACCAAATTCGAGAAGCTCGTAAAGTCGATAACGAGTTGGTTGCAAAACGGCTGCGTGTGTTCGAACAAGGACTCGGAGTTTCAAATCGACGATGACGATTGTTTGAGGTTCAAAAGTCGTGTGTGTCCCAAAGAATTGAACTCATTTCGATAATTCAATGAAGCCCATTGTAGCCGAATGGCAATCCACCCGGAGTACGAAGATGTACAATGATTTGAAACGTCGATTTTGGTGGCATGGTATGAAGCGAGACATCTCCGACTTTGTTTCAAGATGTTTAATATGTCAACAAGTGAAAGCGGAACATCAGGTGCCTTCAGGATTACTTCAGCCAATCACGATACCCGAGTGGAAATGGGATCGGTCACAATGGACTTTGTATCCGGACTGCCATTGTCAGCAAGTAAGAAGGACGCGGTTTGGGTCGTGGTAGATCGATTGACTAAGTCGGCCCACTTTGTCCCCGTACGTACGGATTTTTCAATGGACAAATTAGCGGAATTGTACGTTTCTCAGGTTGTGAAATTACACGGGTGCCTATTTCTATCGTGTCGGATAGAGATCCGAGATTTACCTCGCGGTTTTGGAAAAAGTTGCAAGAAGCTTTGGGTACCAAGTTGCATTTCAAAGACCGCCTTTCACCCCAAACCGATGGTCAATCCGGCGGGTAATTCGGATACTTGAGGATATGTTAAGATGTTGCGTCCTCGAGTTTAGTGGTTCATGGGAACGGTATTTGCCGTTGATTGAATTAACACAATAACAAATTTTCGATCGAGCATTAAGATGGCACCTTATGAGGCTTTGTACGGGCGTAAATGCCGTACACCATTGTTTTGACCGAGCTTGGTGAAAGCAAGATTTTCGGTGGATTTGATTAGGGATGCTGAATGTAAAGTGAAAGTAATCCGTGAAAGTTTGAAGATAGCCTTCGATCGTCGTAAGTAAATGACGCGGATATGAAGCGTAAGGATATCGAGTATCGTGGGTGATAAGGTGTTTCTCAAGGTATCGCCTTGAAAAAGATACTCGTGTTCTACCGTAAGGGCAAGTTGAGCCCGAGGTTCATTGGGCCATATGAGATATCGAGCGAGTCGGTCCGGTGGCATATCGCTTGATTTTGCCCCGAACTCAAAAGGTTCACGATGTCTTCCACGTGTCGATGCTTGACGTTATAGATCCGATCCATCGCACGTGATTAGTCCATCGAAATTGAAATTCAAGCTAATATGAGTTATGAGGAAGAACCAATTCGTATCCTATCACGAGAAGTGAAAGAGTTGCGAAACAAGCGGGTTCCGCTAGTGAAAGTGTTATGGCTCAAGCACGGGATAGAAGAAGCTACTTGGGAGACCGAGAACTCTATGAGAGAGCGATATCCGAACCTATTTACGGTAAGCTTTTCGGGACGAAAATCTCTTGAGTGGGGAGAGTTGTGACACCCGAATGTGACCCTAGTCGGAGAGTGGTTTCGGGACCACGAAACCGAGTCACAAGAATAATTAAGTGTTATATTCCGTACTTATTGAATGTGGAATTGGTATGCGTAAATATTTCGTGTCTCGATTTTTATTAATTAGGTGCTAATTTATAAGAAAGGACTTAGTAGTAAACTTTGAAAGTATGATAGGAAATATGTGATGACTAATTAAAGCATGCATGCAAAATAATGGACTTGCATGTCAAATTCCCCCTTTACAAGTAATGGCCGCCATGACAAAGAATATGGGTTAAACATGTCATGAAACATGTTTTGTTGGGCATTAGGGAGAAAATCATAAACAAATAAGCATGGGTGAGAAAAGAATGAAAAAAAAATGTGTGTGAGAGAGTAGCATTCCCCCATTGCCGTGCAACCAAGAGGAGAAAACAAAAAACTTGTTCATCCTTTCTCATCTTTTGGCCGAAAATACTAAGAGGAAGAAGGATTTTTGCTTCATTTCCTTTGTTTAGAAGAGATCTAGAAGGTGATTTGGCTAAATTGGCATCAAGATTAAGGTATGTATGGGGTTGTGTTGGGAGTTTCATGCATGTTTTGGTTGCTAACTTGATGTGCATGTTAGCCATGGCTCAAATTTTGGTATGCCATGGAAATGGTATTTGGCCAAAGTTGTTATAGTGATAAAGCCATTGCATGCTAAGTGTGAAGCTTGATGATGATGCATGCAATGATGGATTTTCTACTCATGAGTAAGATTTTGAGTTTCTCTTTGTTTTATCATGATTAAAGTTGAAAAGGAGCATGATTGTCATACTTGGCCATGATGCATTCTTGAGCATGATTCATGCTTCTTGCATGTTAGTTAAAAGTTTGTGTTTTGGATGGCTATGGACACCTTGAAAATTCGCCATGCTCATATATGCATATATATGATTGCACATTTTGTTTGGTTATGAACTAAGTGATGAATATATTGATTTAAAGAAGAAAATGTGGAAGAATGCTTGTGAAATTGCAAGCACAATTCGGCCTAGCACACATATAAGTGCTTGATGCTATATTATAAGTTTTGGGCCACAATGTGCAAGCATTAATTAGTAGATTGCATGCTGTTTTTGTGAGGTATTAAGTGCAAATTTTGACCTCAACATGTACATGAATATTCGGCCTTGGGTAGCCCATTGAAGGCCTTAGCATTTCCTTGATGTTCAAACAAATTGTATTGAATTGCTTGATGTAGTATAAAATGTGCATGACCATTGTGTATTCAAGCTAAAGAGTGGCCATATGACCATCTAAAATCCTTGTCATATTCGCCATAAGCAAGCACAATGAGGTTTTAATAAATTGAATTTGTTTGAATTAGCTCAAGAGCCAAGAGGGCCACAATTGGACAAGGGAAGGAAAAGGTGATCGAATAGCCGAAAAAGCCGTTCGACAACATCCGAGGTAAGTCCTCAAGAAGTGACCTTACTTGAATTATGTGAGATGAAATATGGATGTGTATGATTATTGATTAGGTGTGTATGAGTATTTGAATTTCACCGGGCTAAGTCCCAAGGCGAATATGCTAATGATATTAATTGTGTTTGAGCCTTAGTAACGAAAATGAAATATGTATGTCCAATGATTATTGATGTATGTGTGCATGAGAAATTGAATGATATCCGGCTAAGCCCAAGACAATTATGCTGAAATTATATCCGGTTAAGACCAAGGCAATTGTGCTAGTGGTTATATCCGGGCTAAGACCAAGGCATTCGTATGAAGTTGTTCTATCCGGCTAAGACCAAGGCATTTGTGCACTTGATTATATCCGGTTATATTCAAGAATCTTGGGCTGGAGGTGAGTGTTGGTTGCTGAAATGAAGTTAATTAGTACACTCGGACAGCCCAAAGGATAAGGTACGTTATATGTGCATTGGAAAGTCGACGTGTTTGAGCAACATTCGCTCAATCGACTAATGAATTTCAGTTATTGAATTGATTGATGCTTTGCGAACTTATATAATGATGAAGTATGAAGTAAGAATGTGTATGAATGAAATGATGCATTTGGCTATGTGAATGTATTGCTGTAAATTATAGTTCATTATATTCCTTGAGACTTACTAAGCATAAAAATGCTTACCCCGTTGCTTTGGCTCTTAGTTTTCTAGATTTCGCCGAGGCAATCGGATTTGGGATCGTTGAAGTCAAGTCATCCACACTATCAAGCCTCCATTTTGGTATAAATTTTGGTTGAACTTGAGATGGCATGTATAGGACTACCTCTTGTTTGTTAAATACGTTGTAATGTAAGTATGTATGGCCATGCGAAAATGGCTCGAAAAGGGGAGCATGAACTTAGACTTATTGTGGGTTGTATGTATATATATTTGGGGTCATGATGTGGCTATGGTTTGGAAATGGGAATGTTGGTCATATGATCAGCCATTGGCATGGTTAAAATGATCATATATGAACCTATGTATGGCAAGATTAGTTGAATCATGGAGACTACCAAATAGGTAAGTCCTACCTTAAAACAGATGCTGCCAGCTGCAGTGGCGTGAATGTGAAAAATCACCATAATTCATAGGAATGGAATCAAATAGTGAATAAGCTATGTAAATGAACCTTGATGAGTCTATTTTCATATGGAAGAAACGAAACGGTCATAGGAGTTACAGGTTAAGAGATATTAAAGCTATTGTGAGACAGGGCCAGAATGGTTTCTGGGTTCCCTGTCGCAACTTTAAAATTCACTATAAATTATCCAAAAAGAATTAGGAGATATACCTTATATGTACAGATTCCATTTTGAGTCTAGTTTCATTAGAAACAAACGACACCAGCATTAAAGCCCTGTGCAGAGAGATATTCAAGTTATACCGCGCGAAGGTCAGAGCAGTCGATCCCTGTAACTTGGGTAACTTTAACTAATAAACTGTACCAATTGGCCCGACCAAAAATCCTAGAAATAAATCCATGGATGTATATATGAGTCTAAATTCAGGAAAATTTACGAAACCAGTTTCCGAGTTTTGAAACTCGAGATATGATTTTAAGGCGACAGTGACGCAGCTTTCCAGCCTGACTGGAAATGTCAAATTGGTGGGCAAAAACATGTGAACTTGGTTTGTTAACCCTCGGGTCCGACACCGGCGATGGTCTCGGGTTTGGGGTGTTACAAATAGCATATAAACATAAATAAATTGATTCAAACACATTTATTTGTATATCAACTTACCTCGTACGGATTCAAACGAACAGAGTCGACTACTCGACGACTTTCGACTTCCCCCAATCTAATTTCGTTTTCTTTGGTTTTTGATCTAAACATATTCAAATTTAACTATTTTATTTTCCAAATCATTCAATTCAATCCATATATACATATTTAGGGAATTTTACAAATTAGCCCTCACATTTTCACATTTTTGACATTTTAGTCCCTAATCACAAAAATAACAAAATATACAAAATTTCCATATACCCATGCTTTCATAGTATTCATATAAGCCCACATATTTCATTTATTTCACATTTTAGTCCCTCAATTCCTCATTTTTATAATTTAAACCAAATTACTCAAATTTATCAAAAATTCAAAGACAAAACATATTTATCTATCACATATCTTTCATTTTTCATCATTTAACAACACAAAGCTTACAATTTCATCAATGGCTCAACTCAAAATTATAAAAAAAATCTGAAATTGAGACATGGGCTTGTAGATTACTAAGCAACAATCACAAAAACGTAGAAATTATTAAAAGCCGAACAAAACACATACTTTAATCACGCCAAACCATAGCCGAACCCTAGCAAGCTTTTATCTTTTCTTTATCCTCTTATTTTCGGCAAAACAAGATGATAATGGCCAATTTCATGTTTTTGTTTTATTTTAACTATTATTTAATTATCAATTACTAATATAACATTTTTAATTCCATTATAAAATCACATATATTATGGCCATTAATGTCCACTCATAAGTTCAATGGTCTAATTGAAATATAAGGACCTCTCATTTAAAAAAAAAAGAAATTAGGCACACTTAACATATAGCATGAAACTTTTACATTTTATGCGATTAGGTCCTTTTATCAAATTGAGCACACAAACGATTAAATTTTCATACGAAACTTTCACACATACTTTACCACATATTGTAAGCACAGAAAATAATATTAAATATTTTTTTGACCCAAATTTGTGGTCTCGAGACCATTATTTCGACTAGGGTCTAAATCGAGATGTTACAACTCTTCTTTTTAGGGATTTTCATCCCCGAAAATCTTACCGTTGAACAGATTCGGATATAGCTGTCTCATAGAACCTTTGGGCTCCCACGTAGCCTATTCAACTCCGTGTCGATGCGACGTTACTTTTACTAACGGAATTTTCTTATTTCACAGTTCTTTAACCTTACGAGCCAAGATACAGATTGGTTCTTCATCGTAGGTTATATCGGACTGAATCTCAATCTCAGACGGAGAAATCACATGTGATGGATCAGATCTATATCGTCAAAGCATTGATACATCAAACACATTATGAATCGTTTCTAACTCAGGTGGCAACAATAATTGATAATCAACTGGCCCGATATGCTCAATAATCTCAAACAGCCTGAGGAACCTCAGACTTAATTTGCCTTTTCTGCCAAATCGAAGTACTTTCTTCCACGGAGATACTTTCAAAAATACTTTATCACCTATCTCGAATTCAATATCTTTTCGTTTCAAATCTACGTAAGATTTTTGACGATCGGAAGCTGTTTTCAAACTATCTCGGATCACTTTTACTTTTTATTCAGTCTATTTTATGAAATCAACCCCGTGTATCTTATTCTCACTAAGCTCTGACCAATACAATGGTGTACGGCATTTTCTACCACATAAGGCTTCGTACAGTGCCATTTTAATGCTCGATTGAAAAATATTGCTATAAGCAAATTCAATCAATGGCAAATACTATTCCCACGTACCTACAAACCCAAGAATGCAACATCTTAACATATCCTCGAGAATCTGAATAATCCACTCGGATTGACCATTCGTTTGCGGGTGAAAAACAGTACTGGAATGCAATTTCATACCTAATGCCTCTTGTAGTTTCTTTCAAAACCGTGATGTAAATCTCAGATCTCTATCTGACACAATAGATAATGGCACACCGTGCAATCTCATAATATCAAAAATGTATAACTTAGCTAATTTATCAAGTGAGTAATTAGATCGTACCAGAATAAAATGAGCTGAGTTTGTCAAACGATCAACCATAACCCAGATAGCATCTTCCTTTCATGGAGATAGGGAAAACCGAAAACAAAATACATTGTCACTCTATCCCACTTCTACTTCGGAGTCATAATCGGTTACAACAGACCAGATGGCACTTGATGTTCAGCTTTAACTTGCTGATAGATTAAACATTTTGAAACAAAATCAGAGATATCCCTTTTCATTCCAGACCACCAATAATGTTGTTTCAAATCATTATACATTTTTGTACTCCCGGATGTACAGATAAATGACTATTGTGAGCTTCATTCAAAATTATCTGAATTAACTCTAAACTTTTCAGAACACAAATCTGATCTCGGAATCTCAAATAGTCATCATCATCAACTCTAAATTCTGAATTAGAATTCATTTCACACTGGGCTCATTTTGTTATAATCTCATTATCAACCTTCTGAGCATCAATAGTCTACTGTAAGAACAAAGGTCTGGCTTTCAATTTGGCTAAAACCGAACCATCATCAGACAGAACCAAATGAGCATTCATCGCATGCAATGCAAGTAATGATTTCCGACTCAAAGCATCAGCAACAACATTGGCCTTTCCTGGATGATAATCAATAACAAGCTTATAGTCTTTCAGCAACTCTAGCCATCTTCTCTGTCGCAAGTTCAGATCTCTCTGAGTCATCAAATATTTTAAGCTTTTGTGATCGGAATAAACGTGACATTTCTCACCAAAGAGAATAGCCGCCAATTCTAGATCGTGTTTTGGATAATTCCTTTCGTGAGGCTTTAATTGTCTCGAAGCATAGGCTATAACTTTGCCTTCCTGCATCAAAACACATCGTAGACCATTTAACAAAGCATCATTATAGATCAAAAATTCTTTTCCCGATTCTAGTTGTACTAACACCGGAGCTTCAATCAATAGGACTTTCAACTGATCAAAGCTTTTCTGACACTTTTCAGAACATTCAAATTTCACATCTTTCTGAAGTAGTTTCGTCAACAGAGTTGCAATCATAGAAAAGCCTTTTACAAACCTTTGATAATAACCGACAAGTCTCAGAAAACTGCGGACTTCAAAAACATTTCTTGGAGGCTTCCAATCCAAAATAGCTGAAATTTTGCTCGGATCAACTCAGATACCAGATGCTGATACAATATGTCCCAGAAAACCAACTTCACGTAACCAGAACTCACATTTACTAAACTTCACATACAATTGCTTATCTCACAAAGTTTGTAGCACTGTTCTCAAATGATCGGCATGTTCAGTTTCATCTCATGAATATATCAATATATCATCAATGAATACGACAATTAATCAAATCCATAAAAATAGTAGGTGCATTCATTAATCCGAAAGGCATAACTAAAAACTCATAGTGTCCGTACATCATTCTGAATGCAGTTTTCGGAATGTCTGGATCTTTTACTCTCAACTGATAATAGTCCGTCTCAAATCTATCTTTGAAAAGAAGTTATCTCCTTTCAATTGATCAAACAAATCGTCAATTCGGGGTAGAGGGTATTTGTTCTTGATAGTCACTTTGTTCAACTGATGATAATCAATACACATTCTCATCGTGCCATCTTTTTTTTTCACAAATAGAACAGGTGCACCCCAAGGCGAGAAACTTGGTCTTGTAAACCCTCTATCAGTGAACTCTTGCAACTGAGACTTTAATTCTTTTAACTCGGTCGGAGCCATTCTATATGGAGCTACCGAAATTGGAGTATTCCCGGGACAAACTCTATGCCAAATTCAAGTTCTTGGATTAGAGGTAATCCCAAAAGTTCTGTAGGAAACACATCAGGGAATTCACAAACAACAAACATTGATTCAACTTTCTTTTCTATTACTTTCGAATCGATCACATAGGCAAAGTAGGCTTCACAAACCTTTTTCACATAACTCAGAGCTTTCATTGACGAAATCACAATTGGTAGCCCATTCAAATCATTAGATTCAATCCAAACTATTTCATCATTCTTGCATCTCAAATCAATAGTTTTCCATTTGCAGTTCACAGTAGTGTCATGCAAAGTTAACCAATCCATACCCAAAATTATATCAAACTCATCAAAGCGTAATAACATCAAATCAACTGGAAAAAAAATGTCTCAAAACATTAACAGACTATTCTTGCAGCCTTTATCAACCAAAACACATCTGCATAAGGGGTTCGATACTCTATTTACAAATTCAATAGACTCTACAGGCAATGTCTTACTATTCACTAAATTCATGCATATATAAGAATGCGTTGATCCAGAATCTATCAATGCAATCACAGAAGTATCGTAAAGAGTAAATGTACCCATAATCACATCTGGAGACGAAGCTTCCTCACGAGCTCGGATGGCATAGGCTGTAGCAGGTGCTCTAGCCTCAGATCGAACAGCGGTGTCTTTAGTCCCTCTTTGACTACCGCTCACATTTCTCGTATTTCTAGGAGGTCTAACTCGAGATGATGTGTTACTCTATCTCGGATTTTACACAAGCTCTTGCTCAACAGACTTGGGACAATCACGAATAAAATGATCTAAAGATCCACATTTGAAACAAGCCCGATCATACAGTTTACAATTGCCAGGATGTCTTTTACCACAATGTTTACACTCAGGTCGATCAGATCTGATATTTTCGACACTAGCAACCGAAGTAGCTAGAGCTCTGAAGCTTGAATGTGATCTTGCACGATCTCTACTCCAATGTCCCACATTAGCCTTTGAACGGCTATAATCATCTCAAAATTTCTTTGATGTAGACTGAAATAATTTACTTGCATATCTCTTTCTCACGTCTCTAGCTTCTAAATCGCTTTTCTTTTCTCTTTCCCGAGTTTTTCAACTTTACATGCTCGTTCAACAAGCACAACGAACTCTTTTATCTCTAAAATCCTGACTAACAAACAGATATCTTCATTTAAACCATCCTCGAATCTCTTGCACATAATTGCTTCAATTGAGACACATTCTCGTGTGTATTGACTTAGTCTCACAAATTTTGGCTCGTATTCTGTAACAGACATACGACCTTGTTTTAATTCAAGAAGCTCTTTGCGTTTCTGATCGATAAATCTCTGACTGATGTATTTCTTTCAGAATTCAGCTTGAAAGAAATCCCAGGTGACTCGTTCTCTCAGAACTGTGGATATTAACATCTTTCACCAATGATACACCGTATCTCTCAAAAGTGAAACCACACATTTTAGGCATTGTCCGAAGTCAATGAAAATTTATCGAACACTCGTATTGTAATCTCTAAGTAGAACTCGGCTCTCTCAGCATCATCATTAGTAGTAGCACGAAATTCTTAGGCCCTATATTTTCTAATTTTGTCGACCGGAGGCTTATTCAACTGAATCAGATTAGCTTGTGGCATGATAGGGACTTGCGAAGAATTGACCGGAGGTGAAGGTTGTGGAATAGTCGGATTAGTTTAGATATATTATGTGAACCAATCGTTCATCATTTGATAAAAAGCTTGCTTGGTGTCATCATCATGACTACTCGTAGCCGGTCTAGAATCAGATGGCACTGTCCCTTACTTGGGAGCAGGTGTATTACTCTCGACATCATCAGCTACGGCTCGTTCAAGATCCATTTACTATATAAAAGCACATTTTCATTGTCAGGATTCATTAGACTATAGCAGTTCATAAATATGGCATGTATAGCTAGAATCACATACGCTACGTTAGTCTACAAATTGACTAAACCGTAGCTCTAATACCTACCAAATGTAATACCCCTAACTCGTATCTGTCACCAGACTAGGGTTAAGAGGCATTATCGAACATATCAGAACCATTAGCATTTATTACATAATCAACATAGCATCAAAGTCACACATAATTATAAAGTCTCTTATATAGGTCAACGAGACCTTAAACATGTATTAGAAATGGGTCGAGACTAAACCGAGCTTATACAAAATTTTTCAAAACTTAAACATTTTTCACAGTTACAGAGGTCACACGCCCGTGTGAACAAGCCATATGCCTCTCACAACTTTAGACACGCCCATGTGTCTAAGCCGTGGTGAAACAGGGCATACATATTGACTTGTACACACGTTCACAAGACATGCCCGTGCGCCAGGCTATGTGAAAATTAGGGAGGCTACTGACTTGGGTCACACGACCAATCATACGCCCGTGTGTCTAGCCTGTGCTCGAAACAGACTTGGCCATACGGCCTGGCACAAGCCCATATGTGTGCGACCCTGTGGTCTGCTCAGGCTCATTTCAAATGGCCCTCGAGCAACACGATAGTGACACACGCCAGTGTCCCTGCCTGTGTGGGAAAAAATAGGCCATTTACAAGGCCATAATGCCACCCCTTAAGGGTCCTCCCTTGTGACAGCCCAAAATTGACCCTAGTCGGAAGGTGGTCTCGGGACCACAAAACCGAGGCATAAAAATAATTAAAAATTTATTTTGATGCCTATAATATGTGTGTGCTCATGTATGACATTTTATGATGATTGATTTAGTGTTATAAGGGTGAATTCCACAAGAAAGGACTTAGTAATGAACTTTGAAAGTATGATAGGAAATGTGTGATGACTAATTAAAGCATGCATGCAAAATAATGGACTTGCATGTCAAATTCCCCTTTTATAGGTGGTGGCGGCCATGACAAGGAGGATGGGCTAAACATGTCATGAAACATGTTTTGTTGGTGCATTAGGGTGAAATAATAAACAAAGGTGTATGGGTGATAAAAAATGAAAAAAAAAAATGTGTGTGAGTGTGGTAATCCCCCCCCATTGCCGTGAGTTGTAGAGAAGGAAAGAAAAAAATTTTGTTCATCCTTTCTTTGAGCCAAAACTAAGGAAGAAGGAGGATTTTTGCTTCATGCTTGGTTTGGAAGAGATCTAGAAGGAGATTTGGCTAAGTTTGCATCAAGATTAAGGTATGTATGAGGTTGTGTTAGGAGTTTCATGCATGCTTTGGTTGCTAACTTGATGTGCATGTTAGCCATGGCTCAAATCTTTGTTAAGCCATGGAAATGGTATTTGGCCAAAGTTGTTATGGTGATAAAGCCATTGCATGCTAAGTGTGAAGCTTGATGATGATGCATGCAATGATGGAATGTCTACTCTTGAGTAAGATTTTGAGTTTTCTCTTTGTTTTATCATGATTGAAATTGAAAAGGAGCATGATTGTCATATTCACCATGATGCATTCTTGAGCATGATTCATGCTTCTTGCATGTTAGTTAAAAATTTGTGTTTTGGATGGCTATGGACACCTTGAAAATTCGCCATGCTCATATATGCATATATATGATTGCACATTATGTTTGGTTATGAACTAAGTGATGAATATATTGGTTTAAAGAAGAAAATGTGGAAGAATGCTTGTGAAATTGCAAGCACAATTCGCCTAGCACACATATAAGTGCTTGATGCTATATTATAAGTTTTGAGCCACAATGTGCAAAGCATTAATTAGTAAATTGCATGCTGTTTTGTGAGGTATTAAGTGCAAAATTGACCTCAACATGTACATGAATATTCGGCCTTGGGTAGCCTATTGAAGGCCTTAGCATTTCCTTGATGCTCAAATAAATTGTATTGAATTGCTTGATGTAGTATAAAATGTGCATGACCATTGTGTATTCAAGCTAAAGAGTGGCCATATGACCATTTAAAATCCTTGTCATATTCGCCATAAGCAAGCACAATGAGGTTTTAATAAATTGAATTTGTCTGAATTAGCTCAAGAGCTAAGAGGGCCACAATTGGACAAGGGGAAGGAAAAGGTGATCGAATAGCCGAAAAAGCCGTTCGACAACATCCGAGGTAAGTCCTCAAGAAGTGACCTTACTTGAATTATGTAAGATGAAACATGGATGTGTATGATTATTGATCATGTGTGTATGAGTATTTGAATTCCACGGGCTAAGTCCCAAGGCGAATATGCTAATGATTATAATTGTGTTTGAGCCTTAGTAACGAAAATGAAATATGTATGTCCAATGATTATTGATGTATGTGTGCATGAGAAATTGAATGATATCCGGGCTAAGCCTCAAGACAATTATGCTGAAATTTATATCCGGTTAAGACCAAGGCAATTGTGCTAGTAGCTATATCCGGCTAAGACCAAGGCATTCGTGCAAGTTGTTAAATCCGGGCTAAGACCAAGGCATTTGTGCAAATCGTGATATCCGGTAAAGTCCCGTAGGCCTTGGTGCGGGTTACCATAACCGGGCTATGTCCCAAGACGATTGAACGAGTATCGACATCCGGATAAACTCGAAGGTATGTGATTTGAAAATTATGAGCTTGCTGGAAAATTTCAGCTAATGCACTTGTGAAATTTCCCAATGATAAGGTAAGTGCGGTGTGTGCTTTGCGCTAGGAGTAAGAGCGATGAATATCCGCTCCTATGATGGAGCGAGTTATCGGCCTTAATGAAGCCGTTATTTGTGTATGAACATAAGAGTTGGGATGGTGAAGTAAGTATGATTATGTGAATGTGCATTAATGAAATGATGCATTTACCTATGTGAATGTATTGCTGTAATTAGAGTTGATTATATTCCTTGAGACTTACTAAGCATAAAAATGCTTACTCACCGCTTTGGCTCTCGGTTTTCTAGATTTCGCTCGATAGCAATCGGATTCGGGATCGTTGAAGTCAAGTCATCCACACTATCAAGCCTCCATTTTGGTATAAATTTTGGTTGAACTTGTGATGGCATGTATAGGACTACCTCTTGTTTGTTAAATATGTTGTAATGTAAGTATGTACGGCCATGCGAAAATGGCTCGAAAAGGAAGCATGAACTTAGACTAATTGTGGTTTGTATGTATATATTTGGTGTCATGATGTGGCTATGGATTGAAATGGGAATGTTGGTCATATGATCAGCCATTGGCATGGTTAAAATGATCATATATGAACCTATGTATGGCAAGACTAGTTGGTTCATGGAGACTACCAAATAGGTAAGACCTACCTTAAAAACAGATGCTGCCAGCTGCAGTGGCGTGAATGTGAAAAATCACCAAAATTCATAGGAATGGAATTAAATAGTGAATAAGCTATGTAAATGAACCTTGATGAGTCTATTTTCTTATGGAAGAAACGAAATGGTCATAGGAGTTACAGGTTAAGAGATATTAAAGCTATTGTGAGACAGGGCCAGAATGGTTTCTGGGTTCCCTGTCGCAACTTTAAAATTTACTATAAATTATCCAGAAAGAATTAGGCGACATACCTTATATGTACAGATTCCATTTTGAGTCTAGTTTCATTTGAAACAAACGGCACCTGCATTAAAGCCCTGTACAGAGAGATATTCAAGTTATACCGCGCGAAGGTCAGAGCAGTCGATCCCTGTAACATGGGTGATTTTAACTAATAAACTGTACTAGTTGGCCCGACCAAAAATTCTAGAAATAAATCCATGGATGGATATATGAGTCTAAATTCAGGGAAAATTTACGAAACCAGTTTCCGAGTTGTGAAACTCGAGATATGATTTTTAAGGCGACGGTGATGCAGTCTTCCAGCCTGACTGGAAATGTCAAATTGGTGGGCAAACCATGTGAACTTGGCTTGTTAACCCCTCTTGTCCGACACCGGCAATGGTCTCGGGTTCGGGGTGTTACATCCCTACAATTAACAAATAGGAATCAACTACATATCAAGTTTTCAACCAATTCACAACCAAAATATACAACAATCATACTGTATCAGTATCAACCAACCTCATGCTTAATAACCATACCAAATTATGCCAAATCTTAAGCCAAAAATCATACCAAAATATATGATTCATAATTTCAATTTACCTCATTCATTCTCATACCAAAATATTACCAAATTCCCAAAATATGCACATACCACAACTTACTAAAATTGACCATTTCATTTGGTCATTCAAGAGTGCATCAAAGCATACCATTTTTGAACACAATATATATACCAAAATTCATTCATAATCTCATCCATAACCAAGCCATATCACATGGCTAGACATACAATACAAAACATATTCAAATACTTCTAGCCTATACATGCCATACTTCAATATATACATTCTCAAAAGGGTAACAAAATAAGGTTCGATAATGTGGTGATGATCCTCGACGATCCTCGAGCTTTTGATAGTTTTGATATCTATAAAACAATGCAAGCACACACAAAGTAAGCTTTCAAAATCTTAGTAAGCCACATACAAATAAACTTATAATTTTAAGCATATAAGCATCATCAAATTACATATACTCCATAGTCAAATACTATCAGAACCCACATAGTTCATATACATTTCACATATTCCCAGTTCATTTGCACATGTAGCATATTTTCTTATACTTATATCACATATCATCACTAGCACATATACTTACCTTTTATTCTCAAACAAAATATAATTTCAAAAGTACCTGAATCGGATACACATTTCATATGTTCATTCTTTCTCAGAATAACCGTTGAACCGTTTAGAATCATAAGGATACACGGATAAATTAGAAAGCTCGTACAATGCCAACGTCCCAGACATGGTCTTACATGTAATCCAATATCGATGCCACTGTCCCAGATAGGGTCTTACACGAAATCAAATACGATGCCGATGTCCCAGACATAGTCTTACATGTAAATCTCAAATCGATGCCAATGTCCCAAACCTAGTCTTTCGAAATCACATATCGGAATCCTATGTCATGACATATGTATCCTGACTTTTCCTATGGTTCGTACGGGGCTTTTTTGGACGTCGAAACACTGTTGATGCTTTCACAATTTTGACATATTCATATTCAAATCCATTCATTTCATTTCAATAGCATATAAACATAAATAAATTTATTCAAACACATTTATTTGTATATCGACTTACCTCGTCCGAATTCGAACGAACGGAGTCGACTTTCCCCGATTTAATTCCATTTTCTTTGGTTCTTGATCTAAACATATTCAAATTTAACTATTTTTTTTTTCCAAATCATTCAATTCAATCCATATATATATATTTAGGGAATTTTACAAATTAGCCCTCACATTTTCACATTTTGACATTTTAGTCCCTAATCACAAAAATCACAAAATATTAAAATTTCCATATGCCCATGCTTAGCCGAATTTTCATAGTATTCATATAAGCCCACATATTTCATTTATATCACATTTTAGTCCCTCAATTCCTCATTTTTACAATTTAGCCCAAATTACTCAAATTTATCAAAAATTCAAAGACAAAACATATTTATCTATCACATAGCTTTCATTTTTCATCATTTAACAACACAAAGCTCACAACTTCATCGAGGGCTCAACTTAAAATTATCAAAAAACGCTTAAATTGAGACATGGGATTGATAGATTACTAAGCAACAATCACAAAAACGTAGAAATTATCAAAAACCGAACAAAACACGTACCTTAATCAAGCCAAACCATAGTCAAACCCTAGCAAGCTTTTATCTTTTCTTTTTCCTTTTATTTTCGACAAAACAAGATGATAATGGCCAATCTCATGTTTTTGTTTTATTTTAGCTATCATTTAATTATCAATTACTAACATAACCTTTTTAATTCCAATATAAAATCACATATATTAAGTCCATTAATGTCCACTCATAAGTTCAATGGTCTAATTGCAATATAAGGACCTCTTATTTAAAAACACATAGCAATTAGGCACACTTAACATATAGCAAGCAACTTCTACATTTTATGCAATTAGTTCCTTTTATCAAATTGAGCACACAAACGATTAAATTTTCATACGAAACTTTCACACATGCTTTACCACATACTGTAAACATAGAAAATAATATTTAAATATTTTTTTGACTCAGATTTGTGGTCCCAAAACTACTATTCTAACTAGGGTCTAAACTGGGATGTTACATTTAGACAATTGGTACTTTAGAACAAGTCAAGTGGACTCCAAAATAGGACAATATTTTGCATATGGTGATTAGCACAGTTAATGTGTAAGGACCTGAAAGTCAGTGGTATCAAAAAGTGTGGTTTCGAAGCACAGTTTCTGTAATTTGGAACCGTAAATATTATTAAATATATATGGAGCATGATTAGAGGTTAATTAATTATTGGTCAAGTAAATTCATGGAATTAGTGCCTAATTTTAGTGTAGGGACTAAATTGTAAAAGTGTTACAATTTCAATTTTTATTAAATTATAATGTAGAACATGACTAAGGGACTTTTGGAGCAAGTAGACCATTGAATCATTAGTAGTGGAGGGTAATGAAGCATTAAAAATATATATTAGGTAATATATTAAATAAAACATATGAAATAAAACACATTTACATTAGTGGAGAGCAAGAGAAAAACAATTTTGCTATTCACTTTCCAAAAATTCGAAGCTTAGGAGAAAATGAGAAGACACATGACTAAGTTTTTCAAGGTTTCAAACCCTAATTTGGTTAGTTGAATTTAGTTCTTTTCCTGTAAATTTTATGTTTTCGGAATCCCAATAGTCCAACCTTGTTAACCCATGTCATAATTTTTTATACTGTTAAAGGTTGTGAATGTTACCATTGTTAGATAGTTGAAGCTTTTGGTAATATTTTAATAGATTTTAAGTTAAGTATAGAAAAAGGACTAAATTGTAAAGTCAATTGATGATTTTGTGTAATAGGGACTAAAATAAACAAGTTGTGAAATTTTTGGTGTAATTAAAAAATAGGAAATCCTATAGAGACTTTGGTGAATTTGATATTAGATTTGAGGGTTAAATGTGAAAATTATGTAGTCCCGATTTAAGGGACTAAATTGAATAAAATAAAAAGTCACATAAATTAGCAATTGAACGTAAAAGTTATTATGTATTGATGATTTGGTGTATTTATGTTAATTCGTAGCTAATGTCGACTCGGATTCCTCAAAACAGAAAGGAAAAATAAAGTCATTGACAAATAGCTCAAAGTTTACAATTTGTATTTCTATAACCCGAACCTGTTCAATTGTTGCATTGATGAACTACATTGCATGTTAATAACACAAGGTAAGCTGAAAATAATAGAACGAGCTAAATTAAATCAATTTGAATTAGTTTTCATGATAAATTGAATAGATTTGAAAATACGATATATTGTTACAATCGTGAAATTGAATTTGATTTTTAATGAGTTGTGGTAGAATATACGTGATTTGATGATTGGTTGATGATATTATATTATGGAATTGAGAAATTGATTATTATAAATTGAAAAATGATGGTTAGTGGATATCGAATTATAGATCCAAAAATGTAAAATTTGACAACATATATGAGTTATATATTGTGACATGTATATAGTCATATTAATTTGCATTTGAACTCTCTTTTGTTGATTCATGCATTACATGATTTATATTATGATTTAAAGTTCTGATATAGAAATACAACCAAGTTATATACTCAACGTACGATTTTTTCTATGTGCATGTTAGGTGTATTACAATTCATTCATCGACTCAGCATCTAGTGGCAATCTTGAACTCAATTGTTGGTGATGTGATCATTTTGGGTCTTGGCATGTACTTAGGAAGTCTTTTGGTTGTTATGACTATTTTGTATCTTGTTGGTATTTTAGATATTAAGTGTATATATATGCGATGATAATAGTTATTTTGTTGATATCTTGGTAGGTTGCTTGGATTATATGCCTAATGTTCTAATGGTTGAGAAAATATCATGCTATGTGATGTGTTTTTGTTGATGCTTGGAAAAGTATAATGGTTGGTATGCTTAAATTATGCCTTAGAGATGATTTGGTAAGATTGACGTTTACACCAATGTTTTGTTTGAAAAGATTTGGTAGTACCAGTACCAAGGTTATAAGGCTAATATGAAAGCAAATGTGAAATGGTTGAATGCATACATGTTTGGCTATTTTTGAATTGTTGGTTGAGGTGCCAATTATAGCATATTGGTTAGGCACCTAGGTTGGTTGATTTAATTGATGTTTTTGGCATGAATTTGGTGTTTTTGAATTTGTTGAAGTATGGTAAATTTGGTTGCTTCTGTCATAAGTGAAGTTAGGATTTTTAAGCTTGCATTGAAAGGTATTTTTAGGTATACACGGCCTGGCACACAACCGTAAGCCATACACGGGATTATGTCACGGCAGTGTGGTCTATAAATTTTTACATGACTTTGGTGCACATGGCCATAGTTTGTTACACGACAGTATGACCCATCTCACACAAGCTTAGCTCTCTAATAGGTTCTAAAAGTAACATGTTTTAGTCTCATTCCTGATGCATTTTTCAATTATTATTTGATGTTAATTGTGAATTTTATGCTCCTAGTCATTTAGATTCATGTTTTTATACTTAAGAGAGTATTTTGGAACAAAACGAGCAAAAAACGAGTGAAAACTGGAAAATTGGAGCAAGTTACAAGAGCCACATTGGCTGGACCACTCCATACGTCTTAGACACATGGCCATGTTGATTTCACGAATTGCACTCTAGACAGCGGAAAAACACGATTTTTATGGTTTTTCAGGCATTCTAAGACTTATATATGACAAAAATAAGAAGACAGGAGCGAGCCGTCATAGAATATTCAAGAAAACAACTTGAAAAACACTATTGAAGTTGATTCTAAAGCATATTTCCATCAAGATTGAAGATTCTCTTTTGATTTCTTTGGAGATTATTATGAGTTTCTTTACTTCTTTTGGTTATACTATATTTTAGATTTTTTATTTGCTAGTATGAACTAATTTTCTAAATACCTAAGGAAATGAACCCTGTGATGGATTCTGTCATTTGATTTTTATTTTACACAATAAAGACTTAGATCTTGTTCTCAATTATGTGTGCTTTATTCTTGGTTTAATATTTCTAGACTATTGATCCATGTAACGCCCTAAATAATTTATTTTTGATTCTATAAATATCTAACACAAATATATGTCTGCTTCAGTGGTTAAGTATTCTGGGTGTGTCTGAGAGGTCTAGGGTTCAAGTCTGATTTTCGTAAATTTTGTTATTTTTGATTCAAGCCTTACCCTTGTGGAGTGGGCTTACATAAGATTGTCTGATAATTCATATCAGAATAAGCCTACTGGTTTGAGTGGTAAAGGAGTTGGTGTGTTAGGGGTCTTGTGTTCGAATCCCTGGATTGGCAAGGATGTTAATTTTTGTTCGGTTGTCTGATGGAGTTTTGGTGGAGTTGGGATTCTAAGAAAGTTGTTTGTTAGTGGGTTCGTGGGGAGTAAATTGAGGGATTTAGTGGATATTTCTATTTTTATTATTTTATTTCTTTTTTAAAATTTTTCTCTCTTTTCTCCAAATTTTATTTCTCAGTTTTTCTTCAATTTTTTCTTTGTGGTTTCTGATGTTTTTCCCTTTTTCAATAAATTCATTAATTCGTTCTCTTTCATCGAATATGTTGGTGGTCCTATCGTGTAATCATGCCTTTGGTTTGTGGGGTTCTCTAATCGATTGGTAAGTGAGCGTTGTGTGTCTATGACTTTTGTTTGAGATTTTGGCGATCACAATCTTTAATGATTGATTAGTGGTAATTTGTGTTTAGGAGTAGATTGTAGAGCAAGGAATTGCACTTCAGCGGTTTAGTGCGCGTAAGAGGCGATTTGTCATTAGTGGTAAGTCAGTTCCTTGTTGGTTCTTATTTCGAATTTGTTAACCAATCTGCTTAATCGATGTTGGGTACTCTGTTTTTAGGTTTTTAAAGGCTCGTGATAGTTTTCTCATCAAATCAATACCAGGTGTGTTCCCAAAATGCAAAAAACAAAGTTTCGGTGAAAGCCAAAAATGCCTACTGTCGACACCACATGGGCGTGTGGTCGCCCATGTGGTAGACCATGTGTGAGACACGGTCGTGTGTTTGACAAAGGGGCAACTGTGCACAAGACATAGCTGTGTGGTGGTGTGAGCCACATAGGCTAGGCCAAGTTGGGCATGTAGGCCCACACGAGCATGCCACACGGGTGTGTGTTTTGGGCCAGGCTGTGTGGGCCACACGGGCAAGGCCAATCTGGGCATGTAGGCCCACACGGGCATGTGGAACCATATTTATGAAATTTTCCCTAGGGTTGCAGGGTCGTTTTGATCGACTATGGGCCTACTATTAGGTCGGTAAGGGCTAACCAAACCCTATTTTGCATGCTATGATATTCTGATAGACTGATCTGTGTAGGATACTAAATGTATGTCTATTTCTATATATAAGCATGTAAAGCATGTTCTGTAACTATTTTTGGGGTGGGATTTGTATGTGGAGGAAGTGTTCTGTATAGCGATCATCACCCTTATTATAGCAGTATGATTGCATATTATCTAATATGTGTCGTAATGGCACGATATAGTGTGTAGAGGATGGGGGTAGGATTCTGTTATCTGTATCTGAATTGGACATAAGTTTGTATTTGTATCTGACTGAGCATGAGATTTCTGAATGTTTTTCCTCCCTATTTCTGTTAGGTTACACACTGAGTTTACGAAAACTCACATCTGTTTGTCTATTCTGTTCAGGCAATCCACAAACTTAGGCGGATTGGTGCAGCGGAGACTCAGCGGTGACCATGATCATGCTTAGCAATTATGGTTTTTATTAAAATTTCAGACTTAACTGACAGTTTGTAATTTCTGGGGGCTCTCGAGATTGTATGGTTTTTAACTATTGATATTGGTTTTGTTTGATAATTTGCATGCTTCGACAAAACATTTTATGAAAACGACGATTTTATGCAAATAATTTTTTTCTAAAATACAAACGAGATTTCCAAATTGTATCGGTTTTATTAAACTTTCGTTGTAAATTATGTTTTGGCAAATGAATTAAATAAATCACTTTTTTAGTAATAATTATGAATGAATACGAGTTATAATAGTTGAATGGTTTATCGAAACAACTCAGTTTTCAAAACCCATTCTTTGTGACGTCTTCGGATTCGACCATAACGTCTAAGTCGAGTTTGGGGTGTTACAATCCATGTTTGATGTGCTTAAATCAGAAGAGGAATAGACCCTTTTTAAGAGTAGATCTAGCGTAATTGAGTGGAGTTGCATGCAATCCTAGAAATAGGATGACATAAATCTATTAGATTAGATTCAAATCTAATAAGGAAATCCATAAATCGAGTTAAGGAGATAATAGGGGTTTTAATTGGAAAGAAATTTCAATTAATCAACCTAGAGTCAGTTCCTCTTATTCTTGAAGGGAGATATTAGCATAATATAGGAATTTGTATAAGTCAAGATACTAAATAAAGAAATTGCGCAAGTTAGATTGATAATGACGGATGAAATCTAGGTAAATTCTTTTCTGGATATTGTTTCACTTATTAGTTATTTACTCAATTATTTTCCTTATTTGTTATTTGTCACATTTGTATTTAATTAATTTAGTTAATTTTAGTTACCAATAAATCACTCGAGTTTATCAATTAAATAATAAAAAGACAGTAATTTTAGTCTTCGTGTGAACGATATCGTTGCTCACCATAACTATACTATTAATTGATAGGTGCACTTGCCTTGGTCAGATTTTTAGTTGGTTTACAACTGCTTCAAGTTTTTGGCGTGATTGTTGGGGACTAAAATATTAGGGAAACTTTATTTCTATTAATTTAACCATGTTTTATTTTTATTTTAATATTTTTGTTTTTAATTTATTTTTTTTGTTTGCTTGATTCTGATAGGTTGTTTTGATTTATGACTAGAGGAAACCCAATGGAACTGTTAGTTTATGATAGTGAAATCGAAAAAACTACTTGCAGAAATCATAGAAAAGTTAGAAAAGAAAGAAAAAGTCAACAAATTTTAATAGATGATCAAGAGGAAAAGGATATTACTGTGGAGATGGATGATAATCAAAATAATCAACAGCTTCTTGCTCCTCATGCTATGTATGATTATGCTAAGCCTACTATAATTCGAGCTGAATCAAGTATTGTCAAACCAACTATTACTATAAACAATTTTGAGCTAAAGTAGAACACAATTCAGATTACAGTTATTTGGCTAACTTTCTAAAGATTTGCAACACTTTCAAGATAAATGGTGTTATTGATGATATCATACGCTTACTGTTATTCCCATTCTCTTTAAGGAGCAAAGCAAAACAATTGTTGAATTCACTTCCATGAGGTTCTATCATGACTTAGGATTAGATGATTGAAAAGTTTTTGTTGAAGTACTTTCCACTGGCTAAGAAAGCTAAGTTGAGGAACAACATCTCTTGTTTTTCTCAAATTGATTTGGAGACATTATATGATGCATGGGAGAGATTTAAGGATCTTTTGAGAAGGTGTCCTCATCATGGGTTACCTTTGTGGTTAGAAGTTCAAACCTTTTACAATAGTTTGAATCTCTCGACTAGGCAACTAATTGATGTAGCAGCTGGCAGAACATTGAATAATAAGGCACATGAGGAGCTCAAGCGTTTATTAAGGAGATGACATTGAATAACAATCAGTGGCAAGTCATGAGAATGAAACTAATTAAAGCAGCCAGTGTTTATAATATTGATGCAGTTTCTTTGTTAGAAAATTGATGGCTTGAAATTGTCTAAGTAGGTGAATTTAGTAGTGCAATGTAATCCAAATGGAGAGGGGATGATTAATTCAGAATGTTCACTATTCAGTTCTAGCATAGAGCATGAGCAAGTCAAATTTATAGGTAATAATTCTAGAGCTCAAAATAACCCCTATAGCAATAATTATAATCCAGGATGGAGGAATCGTCTGGATTTTTCTTAAGGTGGTTAAGGTACTCAAAGGTCACAACCTCTTCTAGGTTTTCAACAACCTTATCAGCAAAAAATGAAACCGAACCTTGAGAAGATCTTAGCTAAATTTATTTTAGTTTCTAGAACTTGATTTCAAAACACTGAAGCAGCTTTGAAAAATCAACAAGCATAAATTCAAGGACTTGAAAATTAGATTGGACAACTTCCTAAATTGGTTTCGGAAGACAACAAGGTAGTTTACCTAGTACCATTGAAACAAACCTAAAGGAGCAAGTCCACCCAATCACTGTTCGAAGCATGGAAGGGTTAGTCGAGCGTGAAAAGAAGCTGCGTCTAGAAGTTGTGGAAAAAATGATAGGGTTGAGGAAATCAAGAAAGAGCATAAGCTGGTGGTTAGCGAATACAAACCATGAATTCCATATCTAGAAGCATTGAAGTAGACCGCATAAAAAAAATATGGTAAATTTCGTGAATTATTAAAAAATTGCATATTAACTTACCTTTTGTTTAAGCTCTTTCCTAGATGCCAAAGTATGCAAAATTTTTAAAAGAGCTATTAACAAATAAAAGGAAGTTAGACGACTTGTCAACTGTGGAGCTCAATGAGGATTGCTGGGCCATTTTTCAAAGCAAACTACCCAAAAAGCTTAAAGATTCGGGGAGTTTCACTATTCATTGCCTTATCGATAGTTTAAATGTTGAAAAAGCTTTGGCTAATTTGAGGACTAGTATAAATGTAACACCCTTTACCGCATTCAACGCCAGAACAGGATATGAGGCATTACCGGACTTACAATCGAGCAAACATACAATTTCGGGTCATAAATTTTCATCCAAATTAATAACATTCGCATTCAATCATAAAGTCCCTAATACGAGCCTACGCAGCCAGAAACATGCCTTGGAAATGGTTCGAGACTAAACCGAGCACTTAGGAAATTTTTAAAAAACTTGAAAATTTTTTGCTATGAACAGGGGTTACACGCCCGTCTGGGCAAGTCGTGTGGTCACACACGCTCGTGTCCCTAACCGTGTAACTCTCTGTTTTGCCATGCATGAACATGACCAAGTCACACGCCCATGTGTCAGCGCGGTGTGATAAATTATATTTTCATAAAATAGGTGCAAACTTCACACAGTCGGGACACATGCTCGTGCCTGAGGCCATGTCCCTCACTGGTTGAGACACACGCCTGTGTTTCTGCCCGTGTGCTCAATCCTAAGCATTTTGTTTCTAAAAATTAAGGTGTAAGGAACAAACAGCCGAAACACATGCCTATGGGCAGACCGTGTGTCACACACGGCCTAGACACACGCCCGTATAGACAAAAAAAAGGCTATTTACCAAGCCATTTGTCACCCTCATTGACACCTACACATACAAGTTCAATGGAATAATCCATGGCATGTTTAAGTAACCAAAACATCCATAATCAAGGCTAAATCATATTATTCATTACTATCACTTAACATACTCACTATAGCATATTTTACCAAATCAATTCATACCAACTTCACATTCACAAGAGTCAACATGCATACTTTCATCATGCATAATTCTACTTAGATTTCCTAGCACACAAAAGGACCAATCTCATCCATTTCACAACAAATCATTTAACCATAGTAAACATATAGAAACCCATTACAAAACACATAAACAAAAGCCATCAACACATATACTTATATAACTGGGCTTACAACCATTTTAGCCAAAATGAGCCAATTACATGGCTAAATATCAAATCACCTTAAACAAATATAAGTCAATACATTTAGCCAAATCAAATGACACATATAACAAAATGACTAAGCCCCTATACATGCTATACTCTCAAAATGTTTTAAAATCATCGGTACCCAAAGGACAGTTTGATAGTGTGATGCGACTTCTGACGATCTTAATCTCGAGCTAGATTGGTGACATTATAAAACGTTGAAAATAAAACGGAGTAAGCTTTATAACTTAGTAAGCTCGTCTTAAGAAATAAGCAACCTTGCCATACATTAATCATGAAGTAATATAACATAAGATGACAAAATTTACCATAATCTCATAATCTTAATTCACTTCCATCACAACTTACCTTGAAATGGTCATTTCATGAATTAATAATCATAAGCTTCAAGTACATACCTGTACCATCTCGTAACGAATTTACACTTATTCTCATCTTTGACATACCCGTGAACCACTCAGAATAATAATGTCGAATACTTGGGACGCTTGCACACTAAGTGCCACATATGTAGCCAATGCTACCTCAGGAATAATTTATCGTTCTCGAGTTAATCAACGGGCCTGCTCACACAAGCTGTCAGTCCAGACGTAGCTACTCAGTGCTGCTCACAATAGCTGTCAAGTAATCGCAACATATGCTAGTATACTCAACCACCAGTATGACGTATGAGACCAGAACCCATATCACATAATCACATAACACATGGTAACCCTAGTGGCATGTCACTTGTATACTAATCTATTCTTAAGGTTCAAACGAGATTTCTTGCTTATTGAATCGTCGTCGAACTTGTCCATAGAGTTAAACTCGTCCACACAATCAATCATATAGTTCATGCAATATTAAAGCATTTAAATACAACTATATCAAAGCTTATTTAACATATGAACTTACCTCAGATACAAAAATGGCTATTAGTTCGATTTAGTCCACAACCTTATTATTTCCCCCGTCTAAACTCGAAATTCATTTTTCTTGATCTATAATATCAAATTTAACTTATTCAATCATCACATTATTCAATTCAACCCAAAAACACACTATGGCAAAAATTACATTTTTGCCCCTAACCTTCTAACATTTTTTCAATTTAGTCCCTAGGCTCGTAAAATGAATTTCTTACAATTTCGTCACAACCCAAGCCTAGAAAAACCTTTTTCATGCTCATGACAGCCCACATTTTTCATTTATTAACATTTTTCTACTCATTTTATAGACTTTTACAAATAAGTCCCTATTTTTCGTGTTTACCAAAAATCACTTTACAAAAGTCGTTTAACAAACAACAAACATGCATTTTCTACCATAAAAATCAAAATACATACATTTTCAACATGGGTAAAATTTTAAACTTCACTGTTCTTTCAAATTAGTCCTTGAAATTGCTAAATCAAGTTACAATGATCTAAAAAATATAAAAATCGTTAGAAAAGGGACAAGAACGGACTTACAATCGAGCTTGAAAGTGGCCAAAACCCTAGCTATGTCTTCTCCTTGCAATTTTCGACTATGGGGGACTAATTTGATAAAGATGACATCTTTTATTTGTTATTTTTTGTCTTTATTTACCAAATGACTAAAATGCCCTTCACTTAAAACTTTGATATTTTATCTAACCATGACCATTTTTGTCCATACAATATAATGGTCTAATTACCATTTAAGGACCTCAAATTTAAGAATTCATAGCAATTAGGCACCTTTAACATAGAGAACTCAAGTTTTGCAGCTATCGCAATTTAGTTCTTCTAGTCAACTTGGACACCCAATCGATAAAATTTCTTAACGAAATTTTCACACAATCATTCAATCATACTGTAGACTTTAAAGAAATAATAAAATAAATATTTCTATGTCAGATTTGTTGTGACAGCCCTAAAGTGACCCCAGTCAGAAAGTGGTTTCGGGACCGCTAAACCGAGTCACCAAATTATTTGAATGTGATATTTATGGTCTAAAATATGTGAATATGAATGTGCAAAAATTTTAAGCTTCGATTTAGTAAATTGCAAGTGAATTTAGTCAAAAGGACTTGTGTAACACTTTTGAAACGTGATAGGCTAATCTACAAGGATCTAATAGTGCATGTAATCAAAAGGGAGGACTTGCATGTCAATTTCTCCCCCCTAATATGTAGTGGCCGGCCATGAGCATGGGTGGACAAGGTGTTATGGCTAAAAAGAAACATGTTATAGACATGTTGGCTTAATGCATTATGTAAGGAAAAATAAAATAATGAGCATGGTAATTGAATAATGAAAGGGAGGAGTGATGAAAAAAAAATGGTCTCATCCATGCCCCCATTGCCGTGAGTTGAAGGAGAGAAAACAAAAAAAAAACAAGTGTTCATCCTTTGGTTCATCCTTGGCGAATAGAGGAAAGAAAGGAAGGGAGGAGCTTGAGAAAATCGGCTATGGTGATTTGCTAGACTAAGGTATGTTTGATGTTGTCCATGAGATGCATGCATGTTTTAGTTGTTAGCTTGAGTTCTACCTAGCCCATGGTCTAAATCTTGCTATGTGATGAAGATGATACTCACTTTGGGTGTTGTTTTCTTGGTTGGTGTTTGATGTTATGGTGGTTCACTAGATTAAGGGATGTGTTATGTTGCTTGAGGTGTTAGATAAATTTGAACTCATCACCAAGCTCTTTAAGCAACCCAAGTTAAAAGTTTTGATATTGAGGTATCTTGAGCATTCGCCATGGTAGGAAATAAAAGAGAAATAAGGTTGTTGTTAGATGAAGTAGAGTCTAACAAATGAGCTCAGTATGTGCATTAGTTGCTAGATAGAGAAGAATCGGCTAGCGAGTGTTATGTGCTAAAGCAGAATATAATTTTGTATATTATGGGTAATGCATGTGTTGAATTAATGGAAAGGGAGAGGATGCTTTAATAGTGTATATATGTGTATTAGCCAAGTTTTGAACTTGAAACAAATGGTGTTTAGTCAATACAAGTGACCATACTTGTAGAATGTATTAAGTGTTACAATCGGCCTTAGCATAGATGTGTATGTTCGCCACATGAATGAGTACATGAGTTGATGTGTATGTTCGCCATAGGTAGCCTATTGATGGCTTTAGCTTGACTTAGAAAATTCAGCTAAGGGAAATATTAGCTAGTATGTTGAATTCGATTCGTGATTTCGTACATATGTGACTCTAATGTCTAATGTATATATGGGCTAAGTACCTTGAGCTTTCTTTTGATGTTCGAATGAATTGTATTAAATTGCTTGATGTGATTAAAATGCGTATGATCATTGTGTATTTGAGCTAAAAGGTGGCCATATGACCTATCAAACTCCTTGTCATATTCGACCATAAGCTAGCAAAATGAGACTTTAATAAGTTAAATTTGTTTGAATTAGCTCAAGAGCTTAGAGGACCACAGCTTGGATAAGGGAAAGGAAAAAGTGATCGAATAGCCGTTGAAGCCGCTCGACAACATCCGAGGTAAGTTTTGAGTAATGGAACTTAGATTATGATTTGATTAGATCACGTTTTAAGCAAATCAAAATCATGCTCTTTGTGTGTGGCTATTGAGCGAAATTGCAAGTGTGATAAGTGCCTCGTGTTAGAGTTTTGCTAACGAAAATGAAATACGAATGTGTCATGATTTATTGATAAATGTGCATGGTTATTGAATGATGTCCGGCTAAGTCCCAAGGCTTTGTGCTAAGTGACTAAATCCGGACTAAGATCCAAGGCATTTGTGCGAGTTACTAATTCAGGCTAAGCCCAAGGCATGATGCGAAGTTATTAAATCCGGGTTAAGTCCGAAGGCATTTGTGCGGGTTACTATAACGGGCTATGTCCCAAGGCATTTGAACGAGTAGCTATATCCGGTTAAACTTCAAGGTACGTGATTCGGGAATGAATGATCTTGCTGTAAAAATTTCATTAATACGCTTGTGAAATCCCAACAATGAGGTATGTTTCAGATGTGCTTTGAATTAGTCGAGCCCTTACAAATAAGTATTTTCATTGATAAATGAGCTACCGACCTTTGGCTAAGTTGATCTTTGTGTATGAATATAAGGGTTGGTAATGTGAAGTAAGTATGATATTGAGAATTTGTGCATATGAAATTATCTGCTTAGCTACATGAATGCTACACTTTGGTCGTGTCTAAATTCATGACTCAAACTTACTAAGCATTAAATGCTTACTCCGTTTCTTTGATTCTCTGCTTTATAGATTTTGGTTCTTCACTTATCGGACTCGGGATTTTTGAAGTCGAAGTCGCCCACACTATCAAAGCTCCTTTTGGTATATTTTTGGTTGAACTTTGAAATGGCATGTATAGGATTACCCTTTTGTTGTAGGTCATGTACCTTTCGGTTTTGTGTAAATTTGGATAGCCATGCGAAAATGGCTTAAGTATACTTTGGGCATGGTATTATAATCATTGTATGTTGTTCATTAAGAGACATGGAAATGTCTGGAAACGATTAGCCATTGGGATGGTTAATCATGATCATATTTTGTGCTATTTATGTTAAAGGGCTAGTTGAATCATGGAAACTATGAAATAGGTAAAGCCTACCTTAAAGACAGATGCTGATAGCTGCAGTGATGTGGATGTGAAAAATCACTAAAAATAGTAGGAATGGAATTAAATAGTGAATAAATTATGTAAACGAACCTTGATGAGTTTATTTTCATAGGAAAATAACAAAACGATCATATAAACAGTATGTTAAGAGATATTTAAGTTTTCGTGAGACAGGATCAGAACAGTTTCTGGAGTCCCTGTTCCGACTTTGGAAATTCAATATAAATTTACCAGAGATAATTAGAAGTCATGCCATATATGTACAGATTCCTTTTCGAGTTTAGTTTCTGTAGAAACAAACGGCATCAGTATTGAAGCCCTGTACAGGGAGATATCCAAGTCGTAATGCGCAAAGGTCAGTATAGTCGATCCCTGTAACATGGGGGACTTTAACTAATAAAATGTACTAATTTGCCTGACCAAAAATTCTAGAAAAAAATTTGTAGATGCATATATGAGTCTAGTTTCAGATAAAAATCACGAAACTGATTTTCGAGTTGTGGAACTCAAGATATGATTTTTAAGGTGACAGTGACACAGTTAGCCGGATGTCTGGAAATTTTAAAATGAACTGCAAGTAAGTGGATTAAGCCCGTTAACCCCTCGTGTCCGACTCAAAGAACGGTCTCTGCACGGGTGTTACAGTTTTATTGGTATCATAGCTACGGTTTAGTCGATTCTAGGACTACCGTAATGCGTTGGGTTTAGCTATACATGCCATTTTATGTGATTATTTGATAGTGTGGTGATTTACGACATTTGCAAATATGTTTATTTATAGTAATGGATCCCGATCCCGACCGAAGCGGTAGGCGATGATCTTGAGAGTGTAGCGCCTACTCCCAAGACAAGGGACACACACGGCAGACTCTCAACCTATTGCTAGCAATCTGAATGATGAGGCTAGGCAAGCTTTTTATAGCGTGATGAATGATTGGTTCAACCAATACATTCAACTAAATGATCGCTCCACAACCTCCATTCGAAAAATACCACCCCGCACCTACAATGCCTCCGTAACCGACCAAATAAGGTCAAATAAGCCCCAGCTTGATAGAATCAAAACACGGGCTATTGAATTTAAGGCTACGGATAGCGATGATGCCGAGCAAGCTGAATTTTGTTGGACAACACTATCCCGTACTAGATGAACTATCTTGCACACCGATGAGTGCCTAAAGTGTACTATCTCCTTGCTACGTGATTACGCCTACTATTGGTGGAACACGTTGACTTCTGTCGTGCCTAGAGAGCAAGTAACTTAGGAGTTCTTCCAAACCGAGTTTCGAAAGAAGTATATCAGTCAAAGATTCATTGACCAAAAACGGAAGGAATTTCTTGAACTCAAAGAAGGTTCCATGTCGGTTACCGACTATGAACGGAAATTTGTGAGGCTTAGCCGGTATGCACGAGAATGCATTTCCTCAGAAGCCGTAATGTGTAAACGTTTCGAGGATGGACTAAATGATGATATAAAGCTGTATGTCGGCATCTTGGAAATCCAAGAATTTGTGGTACTTGTTGAGCGAGCTTGCAAAGCCGAGGACCTTAGTATGGAGAAAAGAAAAGCTGATATGGGAGCAAGGGAGTTTCGTAAGAGGTCTTCGGGGAAGCCCTTCCCACAGTCATCGAAGAAATTTAGAGATGGCTTAGGCCGATCTAGAGACACTACGTGCCTTTCTAGACGAGATCGCGATCGACACCCTGTGAGCACACGAGTCACTTCGATCGCCAGTGTTGGAAATGACCGTCGAGACAGAGCGGAATGCCAGTATTGTGGTAAATGGCATTCAGGGAGTTGTAGGTTCCATGACCGCTCCTGTTACAAGTGCGGGTCAGCCGACCACTTTATCAAAGATTGCCCGAGGTGGTCTGAACAGAATGCAAATTAGAGTGGGAAATCGGGTGCTACCACTGCTCAGGGTAGACCATCTAGAAATACGTGCAATGCTAGTGGTGGTCAGAGAGGATCTAGAGATGCTGCGACCAGATCTGAGGCTCGTGCTCCTACTAGGGCTTATGCAATACGTGCACGCGAGGATGCTTCCTCGCCAGATGTTATTACCGGTACTTTTACTCTCTGTAACACCCTAAACCCGGCCTAGACGTTATGACCGGATCTGATGTGCCACATCAAAGCGTTTAAAACATTCCAGACACTTAGTTGGAAAACTTAGTTGGTGTTGTAAAAGACACTTTTAAAAGTAGGTTAAAGTGAATGGAAGTCATGCACCGGTAGGAAACCGGGAAGGAGAGGAGGTGAGTCCGCTTGACCGCTTAAGTACCAAGCTCCTTCGGATCCAATCCTAGACATGCACACCGCCATTGCCACCCTCTAACATCTCGTATGTTTTGGAAAAAATCGTTTGGTTATGTCTCATTTTAAGAAACCGATTAAGGTTGTAAACGTTTCTTTGAAAATATTTATTTTCTTAAAAAACATTTACTTTGAGCGTCATCGTGATCTTTTAAAACAAGTAGTTTTTATAAAACGAACCCTAGTGCTAACCAGTTTAATAATCCCCAAAATAAAATTAATTAAAAGAGCGGCCTTATTACAACTTTGAGCATAATAAAATAATCCAAATTAAATGTTAAACTTATTTAAAATCGGCAATCAATCTTCATGGCCACTCGAATCTCGCCCACTCCAAGTCCACCAACTAGGGCTCACCGCAAGGATGGAAGAGGAATGGGTGAGTTTGGGAAAACTCGGTGTATCTGAAAAACCCATCCAAAGCCCAAATCACTCGAGCCCATTGGGCCTAAGCCCTATTCAGATAATAAAGATATCTGATGGACGAAGCCCTTTTCGAATACAATAGCAAGGCCTTAGCCCTTTTAACATAACAAGATGGCCCATAGGCCCGATTCAAGAATATAGGTAACAATAGTAATAATCATGCAAGCCCAACTGGGAGACTACTCAACCCACCAACCGCTACACAGTCCCCGTACCAGCCCTACACTCCATGTGGGGAATATCTCAACCCACCCAGCCCTACACTCTAGTACGTGGATGAACCACATTCAGTACTTCCTCCATCAATACCCCAATCCCATGCAACAGATATTATTAAAAGCAAAATATGCAAAATACAGTATCAATTATTCATGCATTTCAGTCATTTTAAACCCTAAGGGTATTTCGGTGATTATGCTCTTCAGGGGTAATTTCGTAACTTACGTAACTACATAAGCTATTCCAGTAATTCTTAACAATTTTATGCAGTTTGATTCTACCATCTAACTGACAGGCTACTTTGCCCATCTCTTACCCATATTGGTCCGTAAGCCCATTGGGCCCGCTTTTGGCCCATCGAGGCCTCTTTTTCCAAATACGCTAAAATGTCACACTAACTTACTTACCACTTTGCGGTGCTAGATCTAACAATTACTCTATGTCTTAAGAGCATTCGCATACTCACAAGCCTATGAAATGCCGGAATTTCGGCATTTCGGCTTTTGCCAAATTGAACTAAAGAAGGGGTTCTGACACACCGATTCATGACGATCGCCATGAGATCACTTCCGATGTCCTACAATTGATTAGCACAGTTCTTAATTACAAACCATAATCACTAAACCCCCAAAACTTACTTATCTATGATCGAACCATATCCCTAAAAAGCCTTTGAACCCTTACCTTTTTGCCAAAATCGATAGCTAACTCCGAATCTAATTGTTCCAATGATTCACGCTTTCAATCCAACACTTAAGAAGGCACTAATCATTGACAGAAAACGTCAGTTAAAAACCCTTATAGCCACATGCCCAAATCGACAGCCTCCCTAATTTTAGGGACTTCGGCTTTTCTTAACTTTGCAAAATAAGAACAGATCTGAGATGATAAGTACTTACCCCTTACTCCTACTTGATTTCCTCGCAATCCGGTGTAGATTTAACCTTAGAACAATGGTAAAACCCGAATCCAAGGGTTGATGAAATTTCGCTATAAGCCCCTAAACCAATGGTACTTGACTTTTGGGTGGTGAAGGAGATGGAGATATGAGGCTATGACCTTGAAGAAGAATTGCCGTCGGTATCTAGGATTAAGATAAGATAATCGAGATTTAATAAAAACAAAGAACATAGAAGAACACGCTTTGAAGAAATCAGACAAGCAAGTGATCACAAGATTTCGGCTTTTATGGATTCGCAAAAGTATTGATGAATAGCAGGTATGATGAATGGTTTTGAAGAAGAAAAATAGAAAAAATAAGAATAGGGGAGGAGGTAGTTTCAGCTAGAAAGGAAGAAGAGAGAAAAGAAAAACCCTAAGGTGTTTCAGCAAAAGAAAACGGCACCACTTAACACCCTAAGTGCCGAAATACTAACCTCAAAACCCTCTGGCGATTTTTCCCTCTTCAATTCCCAAAATTCGGCCAACTCTTAGCCTCTCTCCTAATCGTTTAAATCTCTCCCCTTATCCCTCTTTAATCCAAGCGTTTGGACTGATCCAAACTCTCCTTTAGCAGAATCCACTTGGACTCCAACACTTACCCCTCCTGCACTTAAAAATAAATGCATCTATTTGCCAACACAGGAATCGATCCCATGCCTTCCCACCGCTCCACACGCCACTTTTCTAGGAGCCTAGTGGCGTCACCCTTGCCACTTTACCAAGGCTCTTTTGTGATGCAATTTACCCACAACTCTACTTAAGGGCCACTTAGCCGTAACCCCTAACTCCTAAGTCTAAAATTCCAAAATTCAACTGGTTTTGGCCAACTCATGGGCCTTCCATAAGCCCATTTACTTACTCAAAATATTAATTCCACATCCAAATACAAAATTTTAAAATCTTTACAAAATATTGAAAACCGCGAATAAATCCGAAAATCAGGATGTTACACTCTCTTTGATACTAATGTGAATGCTTTGATTGACCCTGGTTCTACTCATTCTTATATATGCGAAACCTTAGCATCCAAAGAAGACTTTACCTATTGAGTCTCTTGAGTTCGTAATTCGGTGTCAAATCCTTGGGTCATTACGTGCTTGTCAACAAAGTGTGTAAGAAATGTCCCCTAGTACTTGAGGTTCCTTTTCGGCGGACTTGATGTCATTGTTGTTTGATGAATTTGATGTTATCCTCGGTTTAGATTGGTTGACCGTGCATGATGCGGTTGTGAATTGCAAAAGCAAGACTATTGATTTGAGATGCGTAAATAACGAGATAATCCGGGTTGAGTCTCATCGACTTAAAGGGTTGCCACCGTAATATCGCAATGTTGGCCCGAAATATGTAAGAAAGGGTGCGAAGCATACCTTGCGTATGTACTTGATGACAAGGAATTGGAAAAGAAACACGAATCATGCGGTGGTTTGTGAATACCCGGATGTTTTCTCGAAGAATTACCGGGTTTACCACCTGTTCGGGAAGTAGAGTTTGGTATTGAGCTTGCACCTTGGACTACACCAATTTCGATAGCTCGTGATCGTATGGCACCAACCGATTTAAAAGAATTGAAAGCTCAGTTGCAAGAGTTGACGGATAGAGGTTTCGCCGACCAAGTTTCTCACCTTAGGGTGCACCAAGATTGTTTGTGAAAAGAAGGACGGAACCATGAGGATGTGCATTGACTATCGTCACCTGAATAAAGTGACGATAAAGAATAAATATCCGTTACCGCGAATTGATGATTTGTTTGATCAACTAAAGGGAGCCTCGGTGTTTTCAAAGATAGATTTGAGATCGGGTATTACCGATTGTAATTCGAGATTCGGATATACCCAAAAGCGCTTTGAGAACAAGATACGACCACTACGAGTTCTTAGTGATGCCGTTTGGGCTCACTAATGCCCCCGTGGTATTTATGGATTTGATGAATCGGATCTTGAGATGATTTGGACGGTTCGTAGTTGTGTTCATTGACGACATCTTGGTCTATTCAAGAGATGAGACCGAACATCTTGAGCACCGAGATTAGTATTGCAAATTTTATGGGATAAGCAATTATATGCTAAGTTCATGAAGTGTGAGTTCTAGTTAAGAGAGGTTAGCTTCTTGGGTCATGTGGTATCCGTGATCGGTATTCGAGTTGACCCGAGCAAAATTTTAGCCATACTTAACTGGAAGCCTCAGAAATATTATCGAGGTTCGAGCTTTTTGGGACTTACTGTTACTACCAACGGTTTGTAAAAGGTTTCTCGATGATAGCCACACCCATGACGGCTACTTCAAAAGATGTTAAGTTCGAATGGACGGAAAAATGTCGAAAAGTTTTGATCAACGAAAACTTATTTGATCAAGCTCAATTTTAGTACACCGAATCAGGCAAAGAGTTTGTCATCTATAGTGACGCCTCCCTACTTGGGTTAGGTTGCGTATTGATGCAAGAAGGTCGAGTTGTGGCCTATGCGTCGAGACAATTAAAGCCACATGAGAAAAATTATCCGACTCATGATCTCGAATTAGCTGCCATCGTATTTGCTTTGAAAATATGGCGACATTATTTATTTGGCGAGAAGTGCCATGTGTATTCGGATCACAAAAGTCTCAAATATTTGATGACTCAAAGAGACTTAAATCTGCGACAAAGACGTTGGCTCGAGCTGTTAAAGGATTATGAGCTTGTCATTGACTATCACCCGGGAAAGGCTAATGTGGTTGCGGATGCCTTAAGTCGTAAATCACTTGTTTCCTTCTGACGATGAATGTACACTTATGCGTTTCTACCGACAATGTGTTAGTAGTGAATTAAAAGCCAAACCATTATTGATTCATCAAATTCGTGAGGCTCGAAAGTCGATGATGAATTGGTTGCAAAGCAGTGAATGTGTTCGAATGTGGAATCGAGTTTCAAGTTGATGATGACGATTGTTTGAGGTTCGAAATCGTTTGTGTATTCCAAGAAATTCGAACTTATTTCGATAATTACGAGCGAAGCTCATTGTAGCCGAATGTCACCCACCGGGAGTACGAAAATGTACAACGACCTAAGACGTCGATTTTGGTGGTATGGTATGAAACGAGACATTTCGATTTTGTTTCGAAGTGTTTAATATGTCAGCAAGTGAAGGCAGAACATCAAGTGCCTACGGGTTTACTCCAATCGATCATGATACCTGAATGGAAATGGGATCGAGTAACGATGGATTTTGTATTTGGGTTGCCAGTGTCGGCAAGTAAGAAAGATGCGATATGGGTCGTTGTTGATAGATTGACTAAGTCAGCTCATTTTATCCCCGTACGCACGGATTTTTCAATGGATAAACTAGCTGAATTGTATGTTTCTCAGATTGTGAGATTACATGGGGTACCTATTTCTATCGTGTCGGATAGAGATCCGAGATTCACCTCACGATTTTGGAAGAAATTGCAAGAAGCTTTGGGTACCAAGTTGCATTTCAGCACCACCTTTCACCCCCAAACCGATGGTCAATCCGAGCGGATAATTCAGATACTTGAGGATATGTTGAGATGTTGCATCCTCGAGTTCAGTGGTTCATGGGAATGGTATTTACCTTTGATTGAATTCGCTTACAACAATAGTTTTCAATCAAGTATTAAGATGGCACCTTACGAGGCTTTGTACGGGCGTAAATACCGTACGCCATTGTTTTGGACCGAGCTCGGTGAGAGAAAAATTTTCGGAGTGGATTTGATTAAAGATGCTGAACAGAAAGTAAGAATAATTCGTGAAAGTCTCAAGGCGAGATCGGATCGTCAAAAGTCGTATGCGGATTTAAACGAAGAGATATTGAGTATCGTGGGAGACAAAGCGTTTCTTAAGGTCTCACCTTGGAAAAAGATACTCAGATTTGGCCGTAAGGGCAAACTGAGTCCGAGGTTCATCGGGCCATATGAGATATTCGAACGAGTCGGTCCAGTTGCGTATAGATTGATTTTGCCCCCTGAACTTGAAAGGATTCACGATGTCTTTCATGTTTCGATGCTTCGACGTTATAGATCCGATCCGTCACATGTGATTAATCCATCAGAGGTTGAAATTCAACCCGATATGAGTTATGAAGAAGAACCGATTCGCATCCTAGCTCGTGAAGTGAAGGAGTTGCGAAACAAAAGGGTTCCGTTAGTAAAAGTGTTATGGCTCAAACATGGAATTGAAGAAGCTACTTGGGAACCCGAGAACTCTATGAAAGAGCGATACCCAAACCTATTTACCGGTAAGATTTTCGGGGACGAAAATTTCTTAAGTGGGGGAGAGTTGTGACAGCCCTAAAGTGACCCCAGTCGAAAAGTGATTTCGGGACCGCTAAACCGAGTCACCAAATTATTTGAATGTGATATTTATGGTCTAAAATATGTGAATATGAATGTGCGAAAATTTTAAGCTTCGATTTAGTAAATTGCATGTGAATTTAGTCAAAAGGACTTGTGTGACACTTTTGAAATGTGATAGGCTAATCTACAAGGATCTAATAGTGCATGTAATCAAAAGGAGGACTTGCATGTCAATTTTTCCCCTAATATGTAGTGGCCGCCATGAGCATGGGTGGACAAGGTGTTATGGTTAAAAGAAACATGTCATAGACATGTTGGCTTAATGCATTATGTAAGGAAAAATAAAATAATGAGCATGGTAATTGAATAATGAAAGGGAGGAGTGATGAAAAAAAAATGGTCTCATCCATGCCCCCATTGCCGTGAGTTGAAGGAGAGAAAAACAAAAAAAAAACAAGTGTTCATCCTTTGGTTCATCCTTGGCCGAATAGAGGAAAGAAAGGAAGGGGAGGAGCTTGAGAAAATCGGCTATGGTGATTTGCTAGACTAAGGTATGTTTGATGTTGTCCATGAGATGCATGCATGTTTTAGTTGTTAGCTTGAGTTCTACCTAGCCCATGGTCTAAATCTTGCTATGTGATGAAGATGATACTCGGCTTTGGGTGTTGTTTTCTTGGTTGGTGTTTGATGTTATGGTGGTTCACTAGATTAAGGGATGTGTTATGTTGCTTGAGGTGTTAGATAAATTTGAACTCATCACCAAGCTCTTTAAGCAACCCAAGTTAAAAGTTTTGATATTGAGGTATCTTGAGCATTCGGCCATGGTAGGAAATAGAAGAGAAATAAGGTTGTTGTTAGATGAAGTAGAGTCTAACAAATGAGCTCAGATGTGCATTAGTTGCTAGATGGAGAAGAATCGGCTAGCAAGTTGTGTGCTAAGGCGAATATAATTTTGTATATTATGGGTAATGCATGTGTTGAATTAATGGAAAGGGAGAGGATGCTTTAATATTTTATATATGTGTATTAGCCAAGTTTTGAACTTGAAACAAATGGTGTTTAGTCAATACAAGTGACCATACTTGTCGAATGTATTAAGTGTTGCAATCGGCATTTGCATAGATGTGTATGTTCGCCACATGAATGAGTACATGAGTTGATGTGTATGTTCGCCATAGGTAGCCTATTGATGGCTTTAGCTTGACTTAGAAAATTCGCTAAGGGAAATATTAGCTAGTATGTTGAATTCGATTCGTGATTTCGTACATATGTGACTCTAATGTCTAATGTATATATGGGCTAAGTACCTTGAGCTTCTCTTTTGATGTTCGAATGAATTGTATTAAATTGCTTGATGTGATTAAAATGCGTATGATCATTGTGTATTTGAGCTAAAAGGTGGCCATATGACCTATCAAACTCCTTGTCATATTCGCCATAAGCTAGCAAAATGAGACTTTAATAAGTTAAATTTGTTTGAATTAGCTCAAGAGCTTAGAGGACCACAGTTGGATAAGGGAAAGGAAAAGTGATCGAATAGCCGTTGAAGCCGCTCGACAAAATCCGAGGTAAGTTTTGAGTAATGGAACTTAGATTATGATTTGATTAGATCACGTTTTAAGCAAATCAAAATCATGCTCTTTGTGTGTGGCTATTGAGCGAAATTGCAAGTGTGATAAGTGCCTCGTGTTAGAGTTTTGCTAACAAAATGAAATACTGAATGTGTCATGATTTATTGATAAATGTGCATGGTTATTCGAATGATGTCCGGGCTAAGTCCCAAAGGCTTTGTGCTAAGTGACTAAATCCGGACTAAGATCCGAAGGCATTTGTGCGAGTTACTAATTCAGGGCTAAGCCCGAAGGCATGGTGCGAGTTATTAAATCCGGGTTAAGTCCGAAGGCATTTGTGCGAGTTACTATAACCGGCTATGTCCCAAGGCATTTGAACGAGTAGCTATATCCGGTTAAACTCGAAGGTACGTGATTCGGGAATGAATGATCTTGCTGTAAAAATTTCAGTTAATACGCTTGTGAAATCCCAACAATGAGGTATGTTTCGTATGTGCTTTGAATTAGTCGAGCCCTTACAAATAAGTATTCGCTCATTTGATAAATGAGCTACCGGCCTTTGGCTAAGTTGATCTTTGTGTATGAATATAAGGGTTGGTAATGTGAAGTAAGTATGATATTGAGAATTTGTGCATATGAAATTATCTATTTAGCTACATGAATGCTATACTTTGGTTGTGTCTAAATTCATGACTCAAACTTACTAAGCATTAAATGGTTACTCCGTTTCTTTGATTCTCTGTTTTATAGATTTTGGTTCTTCAGCTATCGGACTCAGGATTTTTGAAGTCGAAGTCGCCCACACTATCAAAGCTCCTTTTGGTATATTTTTGGTTGAGCTTTGAAATCGCATGTATAGGATTACCCTTTTGTTGTAGGTCATGTACCTTTCGGTTTTGTGTAAATTTGGATAGCCATGCGAAAATGGCTTAAGTATACTTTGGGCATGGTATTATAATCATTGTATGTTGTTCATTAAGAGGCATGGAAATGTTTGGAAACGATTAGCCATTGGGATGGTTAATCATGATCATATTTTGTGCTATTTATGTTAAAGGGCTAGTTGAATCATGGAAACTATGAAATAGGTAAAGCCTACCTTAAAGACAGATGCTGACAGCTGCAGTGATGTGGATGTGAAAAATCACTAAAAATAGTAGGAATGGAATTAAATAGTGAATAAATTATTTAAACAAACCTTGATGAGTCTATTTTCATAGGAAAATAACGAAACGATCATATGAATAGTATGTTAAGAGATATTTAAGTTTTCGTGAGACAGGGCCAGAACGGTTTCTGGAGTCCCTGTTCCGACTTTGGAAATTCATTATAAATTTACCAGAGATAATTAGAAGTCATGCCATATATTTACAGATTCCTTTTCGAGTCTAGTTTCTGTAGAAATAAACGGCATCAGTATTGAAGCCCTGTACAGGGAGATATCCAAGTCGTAATACGCAAAGGTCAGTGTAGTTGATCCCTGTAACTTGGGGGACTTTAACTAATAAACTGTACTAATTGGCTTGACCAAAAATTCTAGAAAACAATTTGTAGATGCATTTATGAGTCTAGTTTTAGGGAAAAATCACGAAACTGATTTTTGAGTTGTGGAACTCAAGATATTATTTTTAATGTGACAGTGACACAGTTAGCCGGCTGTCTGGAAATTTTTAAAATTAACTGTGCAAGTAAGTGGATTAAGCCCGTTAACCCCTCGTGTCCGACTCCGGCAACGGTCTCGGGTACGGGGTGTTACATTTGTGGTCCTAAAACCACTGTTTTGATTTGACTCAAAAACGGGCTGTTACAACTATCCTATCTTTAGGGATTTTCGTCCCAAAAATCTTACTAGAAAATAGGTTAGGCTACTGTTTTCTCATAGCTTGCTCAGGTTCCCACATAGCCTCTTTGATCCTGTGTCGTTGCCACAAAACTTTCACTAGAGCTATGCTTTTATTTCTCAACTATTTAACTTCTCGAGCTAAAATCTTGTTCGATTCTTCACCATAAGTCATATCGGGTCGAATCTCAGTCTCTGCTGGCGAAATTATATGTGATGGATCTGATCGATAATGGTACAACATTGATACATGAAACACATTGTGAATCCTTTCCACTTCTGACGAAAAAGCTAATCGATATGCCACTGGCCCTATTCTTTCAATAATCTCATACGGCCCAATAAACCACAGACTCAACTTGCCTCACGACCAAATTTAAGAATTTTCTTCCACAGTGATACTTTCAGAAACACTTTATCACCAACCTAAAATTCAATATCCTTTCATTTCAAATCCGCGTATGATTTCTATTTGGTCCGAAGCTACTTTCAAACAATCACGAATTACTTTCACTTTCTCTTCAGTTTCTCTAATCAAATCAACCCTGTGAATCTGTTTCTCAATGAACTCGGTCCAGTATAATGGAGTTCGGCATTTGTGGCCATACAATGCTTCATACAGTTCCATCTTTATTTATAACCAAATTCGACCAACGATAGGTATTTCTCCCGACTACCTTCGAACTCTAAAACACAATAGCGAAGCATACCTTCGAGAATTTAAATCACTCTCTCAGATTGACCATTGGTTTGCGTATGGAATCCAGTACTAAAATTTAACTTTGTACCCGATGATTCTTGCAATTTCTTCCAAAATCATGACGTAAACCTCAGATCTCTATTTGAAATAATAGAAGTAGGCACCTCGTACAATGCAACAATATCAGTAATGTACAATTCAACTAGCTTATCAAGTGAATAATTAGTACGTACTAGAATAAAATGAGTCAATTTCGTATCTATCAAAAATGACCCATATGGCATCTTTCTTCTTCAAAGTCAAAGGTAACCCCAATATGAAATCCATGATAACTCTATCCCATTTCCACTTGGGTATAGTTACAGCTGAAGTAAACCCGAAAGTACTTGATGCTCGGCCTTTACTTGTTGATAAATCAAACATCTCGATACGAATTCAAAAATATCTCGTTTCATACCTGACCACTAATACAATTTCTTCAAATCATTATACATCTTCGTACTTCCTCGGAACATCAAACACTCATCGGCCCTAATCTAAAAGTCTGAATCACCATTCATTTTGCACTGAACTTTCTTAGCTTCCAATTCACTATCACATTTTTGAGCTTCACAAATTTGCTGAAGAAATACTGATCTAGCCTTTAATTTGTCTAGTATTGATCCATTATCAGACAAAGTCAGTCGCTTATTCATTACTCTCAAAGCAAACAAAGATTTCCTAGTTAAAGGATCGGTGACTATATTCGCCTTCCTAGGATGATAATCAATTACAAACTCATAGTCTTTTAACAACTGGAGCCATTTCTGTTGTCACAAATTCAAATCTTTCCGAGTCATCAAATACTTTAAACTCTTCTAATCAGTAAAGATGTGATACTTCTCATCGAATAAATGGTGTTGCCAAAATTTTAAAGCAAACACAATGACAGCCAATTCCAAGTCATGTGTCGGATAGTTCTTCTCATGCGGTGCCGATACCTCATTCTGAACGCGAATTTCGGCACATCCGAGTCTTTAAATCTCAGCTGACAATAGCCGGATCTCAAATCTATCTTCGTGAACACTATTGCCCCTTTCAACTGATCGAACAAGTCATCAATTCTCGGCAAAGGATACTTTTTCTTTATCGTAGCCTTATTAAGCTGACGATAATCAATACAAAGTCTCATGGATCCGTCTTTCTTCTTGACGAATAACACTGGTGCACCCCAGGGAGAAAAACTCGGTCTCGAAAAACCCTTATCTGTCAACTCTTGCAATTGAGTTTTCACCTTCTTTCAATTCGGTCAGAGCCATTCTATGCGGAGCTATCGATATCAGTGAAGTCCTTGGTACTAAATCAATAGTAAACTCAATCTCTCTGATCAATGGCATTCCAGGCAACTCCTCTGGGAACACATCCGGATATTCACAAACTACCAGCACAGATTCAATCTTCAATTCAGACACTTTCGTATTCAGACATATGAAAGATAAGCTTCACAACCATTTCTTACATACCTCTGAGCCGACATCGAAAAATCACAATAGGCAACTCACCCGAATCTTCCGGTTCAATCCGAAGAATTTTATTATTTTGAAATTTCAATTCAATAATCTTTCGTCTACAATTCACTATGACATCATGTAGAGTCAACCAATCCATTCCAGAAATTACATCAAACTCATCAAACGGTAAAAGCATTAAGTTAACCGAAAAATAGTGACCCGGAATCATTAAAGGACAATTCTTGTAAATTTTATCAACTGGAACATATTTTCCTAAAGAGTTCGACACTTTAATCACATACTTAGAAAACTCAATAGGAAAACTCTTACTAGATACCAAATTCATACAAATATAAGAATAAGTCGATCCAGGATCAATCAATGCAACTGCATTAGTATCATAGAGAGAAGATGTACCAGTAATAACATTAGGGGATGACGCACCTTCATGAGCACGAATAACGTCAGTTCTAGCAGGTGGTCTGACCTCTGATCTCACAGTTAACTCTTTCGTCACACCTCTGCTACTGTTCCTACTTCCAGTATTTCTCGGTGGCCTTCCTCTAGTGGAAATGTCACTTGGCCATGCATTTTGAAAATTATCTTTCTCAGCCATTTCAGGGCAATCTCGAATAAAGTGATCTGGGGAGCCACATTTAAAGCAAGCCCGGTTATTCATCCTACATTCACCAGGATGTCATCCACCACAGTGTTGACATTTAGGTCTATTAGGCCTAGCATTACCAACACTCACTATTGACGTGGATTGGGCCTTAGAACCCGAATACTGTTTTCCATAATCTCTGTTAGGATACCCAGCTAAAGCATTAAAACGAGTATACAAATCCCTCGACTTCTTTGACGGAGATTGAAATGACTTATTCATCGGTCTCTTTCTTGAGTCTCTAGCCTCAAACTCAACTTTTTGACTTTGCAAGCTCGATCAACTAGCATGACAAATTCTTTCAACTCTAAAATCCCAACTAATAATCTGATATCCTCGTTCAACCCATCTTTGAATCTCTTGCACATGATATCCCCGGTAGAAACACATTCTCGAGCATACTTACTAAGCCTAACAAACTCTCGCTCATATTCAGCCACAGACATACGACCCTATTTCAGCTCTAGGAACTCCTTGCGTTTTTAATCAATGAACCACTGACTGATATATTTCTTTCTAAACGTGTCTTGAAAGAATTCCCATGTAACTCTTTTCTTCGGTACCACGGATACAAGAATATTCCACCACTAATACACTGTCTCTCAAAAGTGATATAGCACATTTCAAGCACTCATCTGGTGTGCAAGAAAGCTCATCAAATACCCTGATAGAGTTCTAAAGAAAAAACTCTGCTCTCTCAGGAACATTGTCAATATTAGCTCTAAATTATTTGGCCCCTTGCTTTCGAGTCTTATCAACTGGAGGCTTGTTCAATCTTACCAATCCCACACCTTGGGGAGCTACGAGAACCAGTTGGTGATTGGGAGGGGATGAAGGATGTTGGGCAGCCGGATTTGTTCGAACAAACTTGGCAAACCACTCATTCATCCTTTGTAAAAAGGCTTCTTTATCCTCTTCTCCCTAAATAACCGTTACTGGTCTACTTTCAGATGGCACTGTCCATTAGGCGGGAGCTGGCGCATTACTTTCAACATCGTCAGCTACCTCTCAGTTGGTATCCATTTACTAAAGGGAAAACACAATTTAAATTGTCAAGAGTTGTCACACTATCATAAATTAAATATGGCATGTATAGCTAGACACACACACACGCTACTTTAGTCCGAGAATCGACTAAACCATAGCTCTGATACCACTAAATGTAACACCTCTTACCCATATTTAACTCTAGAATAGGATACGAGGTATTATCAGACTTACAGTCTAGCAAACATACAATTCTAGGTCATAAATTTTCATCCAAATTAAAAACATCCGCATTTAATCATAAAGTCCCTAATATGAGCCTACGAGGCTCGAAACATGCCTTGGAAATGGTTCAAGACTAAACTGAGTACTTAGGAATTTTTTACAAAATTTGGAAAATTTTTGCTATGAACAGGGGTCACATGCCCATGTGGCTTGGGACACACCCGTGTGGTCATACACGTCCGTGTCCCTAAACCGTGTAACTCTCTTTTTTGCAATGCATAAACAAATTGATGTCAGACGACCAAGTCACACGCCCGTGTGTCAGGCCGCGTGATAAATTATATTTTCATACAATAGGTGCAGACTTTACACAGTCGCTACAAATGCCCATGCCGAGGCCGTGTCCCTCACACGGCTGACACACTCACCCTTGTTTCTGACCATGTGCTCAATCCTGAGCATTCTGTTTCTTAAAATTAAGGTCCAGGGGACATAAGGCCGAAACACATGCCCATGGGGCAGACCGTGTGTCATATACGGCCTAGACACATGCCCGTGTGGACAAAATAAAGGCTATTTACCAAGCCACTTGTCACCCTCATTTACACCTACACACACAAGTTCAATGGCATAATCCATGGCATTTTTAAGTAAGCAAAACATCCATAATCAAGGCTAAATCATATCATTCATTACCAACACTTAACATACTTACTATAGCATATTTTACCAAATCAATTCATACCAACCTCACATTCACAAGAGTTTACATGAATACTTTCATCATGCATAATTCTGCTTAGATTTCCTAGCACACCAAAGGACCAATCTCATTCTCTTCACAACAAATCATTTAACCATAATAAACATATAACAACCCATTACAAAACACATAAACAAAAGGCATCAACACATATACTTAAATAACTAGGCTTACAACCATTTTAGCCAAAATAAGCTAATTACATGGCAAAATATCAAATCACCTTAAACAATTATAAGCCAATACATTTGGCCAAATCAAATGACACATATAACAAAATGACCCAGTCCCTATAGATGCCATACTTTCAAAATGTTTTAAAATCATCAATACCCAAAGGACAGTTTGATAATGTGATGCGACTTTCGACGATCTCAATCCCGAGCAAGCTTGGTGACATTATAAAACATTGAAAATAAAACGGAGTATGCTGTATAGCTTAGTAAGATCGTCTGAAGAAATAAGCAACCTTACCATACATTAATCATGCAAGTAATATAACATAAGATGACATAATTTACCATAATCTCATAATCATAATTCACTTCCATCACAACTTACCTTGAAATGGTCATTTCACGAATTAATAATCATAAGCTTCGAGTACATACCTGTACCATTTCGTAACGAATTTACACTTATTCTCATCTTTGACATACTCGTCAACCACTCAAAATAATAATGTCAGATACTTGGGAATCTTGCACACTAAGTGCCACATATGTAGCCACTGCTACCTCAGAATAATTTCTCGCTCTTGAGTTAATCAATGGGTCTACTCATACAAGATGTCAGTCAAGACGTAGCTATTCGGTGCTACTCACAATAGTTGTCAAGTAATCGTAACATATGCTAGTATACTCAGCCACCGGTAGGACGTACGAGACCAACACCCAGATCACATAATCACATAACACATGGTAACCCTAGTAACATGTCACTTGTATCCTAATTAATTCCTAAGGTTCAAATGAGATATCTTGCTTAGTAAATCATCGTCGAACTCGTCCGTAGAGTTAAACTCGTCCACACAATCAATCATATAGTTCATGCAATATTAAAGCATTTAAATACAACTATATTAAAGATTATTTAACATACAAACCTACCTCGGCTACAAAAATAACTATTAGTTCGATTTAGTCCACAACCTTGTTCGTTCCCTGGTCTAAACTCCAATTTCATTTTTCTTGATCGATAATATCAAATTGAACTTATTTAATCATCATATTATTCAATTCAGCCAAAAAACACACTACGACAAAAATTATATTTTTCCCCTAACCTTTTGACATTTTTACATTTTAGTCCATAGGCTTGTAAAATGAATTTCTTACAATTTCCTAACAACCCAAGCCTAGTCAAACCATTTTCATGCTCATAACAGCCCACAATTTTCATTTATTCACAATTTTCTACTCAATTTATTGACTTTTACAAATAAGTCCCTATTTTTCGTTTTTACCAAAAATCACTCTACAAAAGTCGTTTAACAAACAACAAACATGCATTTTCTACCATCAAACATCAAAATACATACATGTTCAACATGGGTAAAATTTTAAACTTTATTTTTCTTTCAAATTAGTCCTTGAAATAGCTAAATCAAGTTACAACGATCTAAAAAATATAAAAATCGTTAAAAACAGGACAATAACGAACTTACAATCGAGCTTGAAAGTGGCCAAAATCGTAGCTATGTCTTCTCCTTGCAATTTTCGGCTATGGGGGACTAATTTGATGAAGATGACATCTTTTATTTGTTAATTTTTGTCTTTATTTACCAAATGACTAAAATGCCCTTCACTTAAAACTTCGAAATTTTTTCTAACCATGTCCATTTTTGTCCATACAATATAATGGTCTAATTACCATTTAAGGACCTCAAATTTAAGAATTCATAGCAATTAGGCACCTTTAACATAGAGAACTCAAATTTTGTAGCTATCGCAATTTAGTCCTTCTAGTCAACTTGGACACCGAATCGATAAAATTTCTTAACGAAATTTTCACACAACCATTCAATCATATTGTAGACCTTAAAGAAATAATAAAATAAATATTTTTACTTTGGATTTGTGGTCCCAAAACCACAGTTCTGATTTGACCCAAAAACGGGTTGTTACAATAAATCTTATGCCTTATAAAATGTTCAAACAACTTGTCTCGGGGAACCAAATCCCACTAGGATGAATATTTAATTAGTTGAAAAATCAATTAGGTATCTTAGGGATATTATTGAAGATGAACTTATTAAAGTTGATAAATTTATATTCCCTATTGATTTTGTTATGTTGGACATGGATGGGGATATTGAGGTACCCATGATCTTAGGTTGACCATTTTTAGTCACTGCTAGAACTTTTATTGATATGTGTAGTGGTGAACTTGTGCTAAGTATGGGTGATGAAAAGGTTACTCTTTAAGCACATGCTTTTGTTAAAGTTCATAGTGAGCGAGATGATACTTGTTATTATGTTAATGTTAGTAATCATGTGGCTCGACATCCTTTGCAGGAATTTACTAATGAATACATGTTCGAACATTCTCCTTTTCAAGGTGATAAAAATCAAGGAACGAGTGGAGAAGGAATATTGCAACTCGATGAATTAGATGAATGGCAAACAAAAGCTGATAAGAACCTAGAATGGTCAATGCGATCACTAAGCAACGCCATAGTGTTCATCTAAAGAGGACAAACTAATTCAAAGTTGGGGATAAACTGCTTTTAGACAGGTTAGATCCACGAATGTTCCCTTCAAAGCTTAAGCTAATAGGGTCAAACCCATTTGTGGTACAAAATATATTCCTATACGGAACCATTGAGGTAACACACCCTTATTACGGCATATTCAAGGTAAATAGTCTTCGTCTTAAACTTTATTTTAGGGGTAATACTAACCACAAGAGAGAGGAGCTTTGGCTCCAAGATCCGCCTTAACTGTTAGTTTGAAAAGAGAAGTCGAGCTTAGACTCTAAATAGTTGCTTCTTGAGAGGTAACCCGAGGGTTTTTATTTTTTAGTTTACTTTCATTTTTTTTAAAAAAAAAAAGTAAAAACAAAAGCATTTATACATTTATTTTTATTATTAAAAAATTTAAAAAAATATAAATATATACACTACAGTTATTTTTATTTTTATCACTTTAAAAAAAATTGAAAAAAAAAGGTCACACAGTCTGGGGTGATCTACACGACTTGGACACATGTGCATACTGAAGCTAATTTTTTAAATTTTAATCTAACCCACATGGGCATAGAGAGTTACACGAGCTGGAGGCGTGGTCATGTGAGACACATTGCCTGTCACACGAGCGTGCGGTAGACCGTGTGGCCTACAAAGCCTAGCACATGGGCATGGGAGAAGTGAACAAGCATCGCACACGGCCTGGCACAAGACCATGTGTGACACACGGCCTGGACACACGGGCATGTTTTCGACTGTGTGGAAACTAGCTTCTTTTTTTAAAAAGTTTGAATCACACACGGGATAAAATCGTTCACACGGCTCGGACACATGGGTGTGTCCTAGGTCGTGTGTGTACTAGAGTTTTTTTTTTAAAATTTTCAAAGGCCATATGGCTTGGGAGGTATTACACAAGTGAGAAACCTGGCCGTGTGGCCCAACACGAGCCTTTAACACGACCATGTCCCCTCCTAAAATAAAAAACCCTATTTTTTTATTTTCCCTTTTTTATTTATTTATGTTCCTTCGTCTTCCTCTTCTAGCCACTAATTCTCACAACCCCACAATCGTAGCCGTCGTTTTCACTACCAGTCCCCCTTCACTTATCCGACCACCAACCATCATGCAACTTCACCCTTAGTTGCACCGTCCCTCATCACACTAACCACACAATCACCTCTTTCCTTTCTATCTCAATGCCATATTTTGCCACTCCTCCACTCCTATTACCTTCTCCTCCTTCCTTTTCAAACCAAGGTTCCCTACTACCACTATTAACCACCCATCGGTTCAATCTCCCTCTCGTTTCTTTTTCCCACCATTAACCTTCCCCCACCCCTATTTTAAAACTATTGTCTTTTTCCCCTCCATTCTAACCCTCTACACCTATTCATTAGCTTTCTCCCTATTCGTTCCTATCACCAGTCGTTTTCCTCCATTGACCATCATCACAGCTTGTGCCACCATCATTTATTCATCCCCAATGTTTGATTCCCTTATTTTATTTATTATTATTATTATTACTACTACTATTATGGTTATTATTAGTCTGTTAGTAGTATTAGTTTTATTTTATTATTTTTTATTAATATTAGTCCGCTTCTTATTAGTATTATATATATTTCTTTTCGTATTTGTTAGTTAGCTTAGTTTTTTTTATTTCTACCTAATTATTATTAGTTTTAGTTTGATATTAGGAATAGTCAGTTGTGATTTGACTTTTTTCATGAGGTTATTTGCTTGTCAAGGTGTTTTAAATCATATAGTTATCTGTTTATCTGCTAGATTTGTTATTGTGTGGTTCTAATTTTTCTATGTCACAAATATTTGATTGTCATTCATTTTTCAAGTACATGATACCGAACACGTGAGGAAAGAGTAAGGTCCCCACTCATTCTAAGAAAAGAAAAGCCATTGGGACCTCATCGTCATCCTCTTTGACCGCAACCACTTACCACTAGTACCTCACCTTTGACAATCCACCCCATGAGAGGTACCAACATCTAAAGGACAGAGCATTGGGTTTAGGTTAGTGTATTAACTGGGAAGCCCTTCAAACTGTGGTTTATTTACACTGGTTCATTCTCTACTGGATGCGATCCCATGGGAGTAGTTCTTCTTGATTGTGGAGCCAACATGTGCTTAGTTTACATGGGAGTTTTGCCCTACATTTTTTCTACAGCCAGTACTTTTGTTGGGGGATGAGCCACGAGCTATATCAATCCATCTTGGGGTATCACTCATCATTTTAGTATTGTGGGATTTACTGTTACTCTCAGCCTTTATTCTGATAATTTTTTGGCCACGAACGTGATCTCCACCCTTCAATGGTACATCCATCATTTGATATCTCTCTATTGGTTGGATATTTCTAAGGTTGTCATTCAGTACAACCATGCCATTCCAAGGCTCGAGGCCTTCCTCCAACCCTGCGATACAATCATGCCATTTTAACTCATACTTTGATTGGCTGAAAGGAGAGTTTGAGCGTCGTGGGTACTTTAGATGCATATTTCTTATAGAGTATGCATCGGCAACACTGGATTGATCTAGCCTATTTTGTAGCCCAGTGTTGTCATAATTAGGATAAACGATCAAGGACAGGACCCATCTGTTTGTGCCCATATGTAACATGCTTGGCTCATTACTTTGGCCTTCTCGAGAACCCTAAATAGATTGGTATTCTTTCATTAGTTAGGGACATGACACCATAGAGATTGAATATCATGAAACATATGAGGATGATCTCTAGTCAGCTTGGATCTTTTGGTGATTAGTATGTGTTGCTACGTATGACTCAATAGCACAAGGATGATGAGCATCTAGACGATGATCCCCCACCACTCCGATGTCCCATTACCACCCCTCCTCCTCCAAGTCCCTTTATTGCTGCACCTGTACATTCGATTACAATCGACGATATTTTTGAGCGGTTTGACCGCTTTGAGCAACGACAGACAGCGAGGATAGATCGACTTGAGCAGTTACATTATGAGCATGTCTAGTAGTAGTCAGCACAGTTTGATGGAATTGAGGCATATCTGCAATAGTTGTGCCAGCATTTTCATATTTCTCCACTCAATGCTACGCCTCACAATTTGGGCTTACCACCGGACGTTGATCACTGATTTATTTTAGGTTTTTGGTGTATTTATTTTTATTTTCAATTGTAATTTTCTTTTTCTTTTTTGTTTTTATTTATTTATTAGACTTCTTTACTTTATTTTATTTTTGTTCTGCACTTTATTTTTATTATTTTGTTGGTTGTTTTTTCTAGTTGTTATCTCTTATCTTATTTATTTTTGTCTCTTTTCTTATTAGTTTGCTCGAAAACATTTACTTCATTTAGAATTGCCCACGATTTTGATTTTCACTATTCCGGCGAATTCATCTAAATTCAGGACAATTCCTTATGATATTTTTCTTATTATGTTTCTATCTATTTGTACAATGAGGACAATGTACATCTTCAGTGTGGGGAGGTTACTTATATGTTTATATGATAAAATCTCTAAATTGTTTTTTTTTTGTTTTTAAGTAATTTTCTCACAGCTACCATTGGAGTAATTTCTTTTAATTTGGAGTTTTTATTGATTCTGTTTTGGTATTTATTTTTGTATTTTTATGCATTGTTTTATTTATACTTTAAGTCACGAGAGAGTCAAGCATGATAAGCTATTTTTCAAAAATATTATTTTAGGTTGTCTCCTTGAATTGAAGTATTCTATTGAAATTTTAAATTTACAAGTTTAACATCAAAACCATAATATTTTATGAGCTTTTGAGCCTATAGAGCATATATTTAATTTCGTGCTCATTTTATTTTTGGTTATAAGTATGTTGACTCAATTTGTTATTCTAGAACTTGATTCGATTATACATGTTGAGACCACATTATTGATTTGATATACTGAGATGATAGAGACACTTAATAGTTAACCCACTTAGCCTTTAATCAGCTTACTTTTGTTGTATTATCCATAAGTAAACCCTATTGATCCTAACACATTTTTTCTATAACCTCATTAATGTTAACCCATATCTATGTTGTAAAATTATTCTTTTTATTGACTCTCTTTTTGTTGAGATTTGATTTGGTTAATTGCTTGACTATGTTTCATCATTTGTATTGTTGAATTTCTTTTGAAAAAAAAAAAGAAAAAAAAGAATTAAAAAAAAAGAAGAAAATTTTAAAAAAAATTGATTGAGCTTGAATCGTTAGTTTCATATTCCGTTGAAAAGTTCGTTTTTATATTTTATTTCTTGTTGATGTGAACTCTTTTAATTCAACAACTAATTTTTTCTAATTTGGTAACTTATCAACTCAATTCTCGATTTTAACCAATTTTTCTTACTTTTTTCATACCCTTAACTTAAGCCCCATGACAAAATTGTAAAGATCTCTTGATTTGTCTCTCATATCATTCTATAGTGGTGGAGATTTGATTTTCAAGCTAGCCTATGGTAGAGACATTTATTGTTCAACTATTGAGTGCATATCACTTGAACCTTAAACACTTTGAGTATTTTGAGTGGATCTTTAGTAAGGATGTTATTTCTTGTTGAATTTGAATTTCAGGTAATTATTGAGATAGGGGAGATGCCTAATGTTTTTAAAGCTTAAAATTCTCTTGTTGGATTGCTTGTGTTGTCTAGTGTCATTTTAATGTGAATTTCCATTGCATGATTATCTGTAAATTCTCTTGAGACATTACCAGTGGAAACAATAAATTGATGGAAGTTAACTCGAATGTGGGTTGAGGATTGTGCTTGAGGACAAGCAAACGCTTAAGTGTGGGGATATTTGATAAGTGTTAAAAGTAACATGTTTTAGTCTCATTCTTAATGCATTTTTGGGTGATTATTTGATGTTAATGGTAAATTTTATGCTCCTAATCATTTAAATTCATGTTTTCATACATAGAAGAGCATTTGGGAGAAAAAAGAGCAAAAATTGGAAAATCAAAGCAAGCTACAAGAGCTACATGGGCTGGACCAGTCCTCGACATACAGCTTTGTAGATAGCCATGTGGTAGGCCATGTCGATTTCATGAATTACACTCCGAACAGTGGAAAAATGCGATTTTTAGGGTTTTTCAAGCATTCTAAGACCTATATGAAGATAGGAGTGAGTAGTCATAGAATATTCAAGAAAATAACTCAGAAAACACCATTGAAGTCGATTCTAAAGTAGATTTCCATCAAGATTGAAGATTACCTTCTGATTTCTTTGGAGATTATTATGAGTTTCTTTATTTCTTTTGGTTATATTGTATTTTGGATTTTTTATTTGCTAGCATGAACTAATATTCTAAATACCTATGGAGATGAACCCTGTGATGGATTCTATTGTTTGCTTTTTATTTTACGCAATAAAGACTTACATCTTGTTCTCAATTATGTGTGTTTAATTCTTGGTTTAATATTTCTAGGCTATTGATCCATGTTTGATGTGCTTAAATCAGAGGAGGAGTAGACCATGTTTAAGAGTAGATCTAGTGCAATTAAGTGGAGTTGCATGCAATCCTAGAAATAGGACAACATAAATCTACTGGATTAGAGTCAAATCTAATAAGGGAATCCATAAATCGAGTTAATACGATAATAGGGGTTTTAATTAGAAAGAAATTTCAATTAATCAACCCAGAATCAGTTGCTCTTTTTCTTGAAGAGAGATATTAGCATAGTTTAAGGATTTCTATGGATCAAGATACTAAGTGAAGAATTTTTGTAATTTAGATTAATAATAACAGATGAAATCTAGGTGAATTCTTTTCTAGGCATTGTTTCGCTTCTTGGTTGTTTACTCGATTATTTTCCTAATTTGTTATTTGTCACATTTGCATTTAATTGATTTAGTTAATTTCAGTTATCAATCTATCACTCGAATTTATCAGTTAAATAATAGAGAGACAGTAATTACTAGTTCCTTTAGTCTTCGTGGGAGCAATATCTTTGCTTACCGTAACTATACTATTGATTGATAGGTGCACTTGCCTTAGTCAGATTTTTAATTGGTTTACTACTACATCACTCTAGCTCACGGTCAGAGGACACGGCCATCTGTCCCTTGTTTGTAGAGTTTTCCTTCCTTTTTTATTTAATTTTAACACGATCACCAATAGTTGCTTTCTTAGATTTAATCTTCCAGAAGCTCGATATTAACTTGAAATTGGTGTAGATATATGATATATTCATTGGTATGAAAAAAATTGATATCTTTTTGAGATTTTGTATCTATAAATTATTTATAAAGGTTTGATATTGTTGATAACACCTTATTGCTTGGGTCTGGAAACCAGACTGGATAACAAGTGTTACATAATGAGTTTAATTCTCCAACCATAGTATAGGAAGAGAAAAAAAGAGGTTCCAACCAAAGAACTATAGAATACACTAGAACCACTTAAAGTTACAAGGCCAGGGAGAGAAATCCATAAACCTTCTTGTTTTACTAATATGTTAGCCTATGCATTCCCATTTGTAGATGATTATATTCTTGTCACTTATCATGAAAAACTAGAAAGCTCAAAAAGTGACAAGTATAAAAGTGCTATGGATAAAGAGATGCAATATCTCCAAAAGAATAATACTTAGAAATTGGTGTAATTATCAAAAAGTAAGAAGGCAATTGGTTGCAATTCGTTAAGTGCAAAATTAGAAGGATTTCTTGAAAAAAAGATATTCACTACAAATAAAGGTCAGTAGCTAAAAGTTAAGCTCAAAAGGAAGGAATTGACTACAATAAAGTATTTTCCTCTGTTGTGAACCAAGGAATTGACTACAATAAAGTATTTTCCTCTATTGCGAACCATTCCTCCATTAGAATTTTTTTGCCATTGGTAGCATAGTTAAAATTGGAGCTAGCTCAACTTGATGTGAAAACACCTTTCTTTCATGGTGATTTAGAAGAAGAAATCTACATGACTCCACCAAAAGGATACAAGGTTGCTGGTGGAAAAAATTGGATTTGTAAGTTAAAGAAATCATTATATGGTTGAAGTAATCCTCGAGGTAGTGGTACAAGTGATTCAATAGATTTATGATAAGGAAAAAGTACACCAAAAGAAAATAAGACCATTATGTGTATTTGTGAAAGCTACAAGATGAATATTTCATTTATCTCTGTTTGTATGTTGATAATATGTTGAGTGCTTCAAAAAGAAAAAAGGAATTAGATGAATTAAAGGATTATCTGAACCAAAAGTTTGAGATAAGGTTTTAGGCATGGAGATACATGATCAGTTGTAAACGTTACAACAATAATGTGCAAGCGTACATTGTCAATGCAAGTATAATAAACAGATGTGAGTCTATCGGATATCGGTCCTACAGGGATGGTTGTCTTTTGTCTATTACTATCAGTGCAATAACTAGATAGAAACGAGGTAAATAGTGAGTATAGTTATTGAAGCAATAACTCGAGAACAATAAGATAAAGTTTGCTATGGATAAATTGGTATCCCTAAGATGAATCTTTAGCAGTATACTAAGCATTCACACGGTGTAAAACATAGGTGTTTATCGACGCAATAAAATTAATGTATATCTTACCAAATGCCATTCTTTTGTTTAATCTGGGACTTAACCATGCACATTAACCTCACCTTTTGATGATGGAAATATGGCACTATTAAGAAGACTAAATTCCTTTAGTCCTTACTCAACTTCCGCTGAAATGCTTATTAGCTCAAAGCGTCACTACACCTTCCAATGTTAGTGATTGCAATAACACTTCCGCGTTTAGAACATTCAAGGCCCAAGATTAAAAAACAAAAATAAGATTTAATAAGATAACATTTAACAATGCATTCATTGTACTTCTATACAATAGAAAACATAGAGTAATCACCAGTGTTTTCAAGAAATAATAAAGAATCAAATGGAGAATACTATTCCTAAGCTACTCGATTGAATCAATCAATTTCCCCTTATTCTGCACTTAGATCTCCTCGTTAGGAGTGGATTTGTATCAGTCTTCACATTGGCTCACCTGAAAGAGGCTCAAGTTGCCATGGTCGCAAGCTTCAAAATAGGGTAAGAGAATAGTGGTCTAGCAAAAATTCTCATTCATTCTTCTCACGTTATCCTTTTATGTTTTCCTCAAAATTACAAGTGCCCTTCCCTTAGGATTCTTCTATCCTTGTTCGTACAGGGTAGTTACATCAGACTGGACAACTCACTCATGGTTGGCTCTTATCAGATAGCTGTCAATTGAGGCAACAATTCTGGACACAATATTGAATTAACTCATGTGGCGACATTAGTGCATAAAGATAGCAAAATTAAAGATAAAATAGGCTAGGATTCATTGAGTTATAAAAGGAAATTTACTAAATTGAACCTGCTAAAATGTATGCTAAAGGTAACTAAATGGGAACAATTTAATCAATAAGTAGGGAGAAAACATATGTTTTTTCTACTCCAATCAATATGCAAAGACAGAAAAAGGGGGAAGCTTTGGTTGACTTAAAATCAATATCTGAATAAAGGTATTATAATGTTTTGGTTTGAATGAAAATACAAAACATGTAATGTCACTCCCCAAACCCGACTGGGACGGTCTGACGCGAATTCAGCACATCACATTAGCCACTGAGGTGACTCTCCATTTAAAACTTTATAAACCACACCAACCAACCTTACACACTATGCATTTGCAGAATATTTCATATAGGAAATTAGACCTAAGTGCATGCTTTTTCTGAATTAATCATTTCATTCACACAATCATAAGGTATAAGGCGTACCTTAATACTCGACAGTCTCCTTTAGTTTCAAAAATTTGTTAGTTCATTTAATTATGATCACATTAAGCAAGTAATAAAACCACTCAATCAAGCAAGCAATTAAAATGTTCAAAAATCCCAAACAAAAACTAACAATCAGTAATGTTCATTTACAATCCGTTGAAAATTTTATTTAAACTATCTATGTCTAAGTCTAATTCTAGTATAAACCTTTGGAACGACCCACATTGCCTTCACATCAAAGTTGAAAGTCTCAACACACATACTCTAAAATAATGCCTTGCAATAGATCACTGATTTGCCACCCTCATCGCTAACTCGAAACTATTTATCTACAGGGTAAAGTGAGAAGCTAAATGAGTACACATGCATACAACACAAATATACAAACTAGAAATGTTAGGATTTAAACATACTTTAACAATTCACATATAACACAAATTACATACTCAACACAATGATATATTGGCAATTTGTGAATATGAAACATAGTCAAATTATATGCTTATTGGATAAATGGATCTCCAAAACACACTACATGACTCATAAAGTCATACGTTATCTCCATTTAAGTGTAGCACATATGCTCACAATTTCCGAACACACCACACTATCTACGGTGAATGGAGCTATGCTCGACAGTCCCTTATCTCTCCAACGCTATCTCCGGGCCATAATGGCCAACACATAATAAAAGGGGAGAGTACTCACAATCCTATGGCAATAGCTTAGTTTACATACAACTCAAAATCTCACAATACATAATTTGGAAAATTAATATAGTTCGCCATAATAATATAATTCACCAATTAACATAGTTCACAATAGAATATAATACACAAATATAATTGGCTCCCACTATAGTTTAGCTTGCACTTAGCATTTCATGATAATATAATTTTGCATTAATCAAAACTCGCAATATCATAAATCTCATAATTCACTTACGAGTTCGTGCATGCACAGATATGCATTATCGATAAAATTTGCATGTTATAACAATCCACGTTATATTATTTACTTTTATATGTGTTCGTAAATATTACAAAATCATATACTGAATATATATTATATACATATTTCTTTAGTGACCTTTTTCACTTCAATTTTTAAGCATACATTAAAAGCCCCATAAATTTATATATTATATAAAACCATACCCATAATTATATATATTACATACGATAGAACGATGCATATATATTATATTATATATATAACATCAAAATCCATTAATATATTTTATAAAATAAAGCCATGCATATATATTATATATGTATAATCACCCACCTATATATATGTATATATATACAACCCCACTCTTTTTATATGTATATTACCAACTCCATCATTTATATATTATATATGTAACACCCATTAATATATTTATTGTATACACAATAAAGCCCATGTATATATAATATAAGTTCATGCATTTTGCACCATTAAAATCGTACAATTTATATACTAAAAGTTCAACCAAAACTACAAGGGTTTGCATAAGGAAGAAGCCAAGGTTCGCACACTATAAGTGGTGGTTCAAAAGCCACACTTTGACACTCGAGATTTTGCAATTCATGCTAAAACACGTCATACAAATTATAACACCCCTAACCCATATCCGTCGCCAAATTAGGGTTATAAAGCATTACCGTAAAGACAAAACATTTAAAACATACATTTCATACATCATAGAAAAATTATTATAATTCATTCATTCACATATATATCGTCCCTAAATCAAGCCCTCGAGGCCCTAAAAATACCTTAGAAACAATTCAAGACTAAATTGGAAACATTTAAAAGTTTAAGAAAAAGTTACAAAAATTTGACTACAGGTGTCACACAACTGGGTGCCTCACACGACTGAGACACACGCCCGTGTCTCAGGCCGTGTAACCTTTGAAATAAGGAAAGATGGCTATGTCCCAGCCCATGTCCTCACCCGTGTAACTCTCTGAGTAGGGTCACACAGTCGTGTCACATGCCCGTGTACCAGGCTGTGTGCTAGGTCGTGTACTAACTGACTTGCATGCAAAGGAACCTACAGGGGACACATGGCCATGTTGCCAAGCCATGTGTCACACACGGCTGAGTCACACACCCGTGTAGACATAAATTTGCCAAAAATCAAGTCATTTCCAACACCATAACATGTATAAACCTATAGGCTTTTTGTGCACAAAATCAAGGCATCAAAATCTTGTCAAAACGTATAGATAATGACCAATTCAAGTGTCCTAAAATCAACTAACCAATATGCCATTCAAGGCACCTCAAATGCAAACCTCCAAAACTTACCTATACATGCACATTTAACCACTTTTCTTTTATCAACTACTAGCTCCAACAATTATCAAACATGCCTCAATTTGACCATTACAACGCCGTCACCAAAAATATGCCATTTTAGCCATTCGAAACATGTAACATGATATGGTTACTATGACACAAACTAGCAAGTCATCAAGTGTACCGATGCATCGTTGAGAGCACCAAAAATATCCTATCCCTATCAAATAATGAAAAGAATAGTATAAGGGAAGTAGGGTGAAATCCTCAGGGACTAGATTTGCACGAATTCTTGGTCCTCGAGATCCCGGGCAGAGTCGTGCCTAAGAAAACTTGCGTACCTGAAAAAAATAAAAACTAGAATTTAAAGTTTGATCGAATTAAAATTGCAAAAATTAAAATTAAAATTGTAAAGATAAACAAAATTGAGGAAATAGAGTTTTTGATGGAGAGATTCCAGCCTTCGGTTGCCATGATCCTCCTTAGGCTCAATCCTCGTCTTTTAGGTGATTCTTCTCAAACAAAATAAGCCAGTTATAGTGGAAGTGGACGCCTACAACCAACAACTCCACTTAGATTTTAGACTTACGATTTAGAGGAACCTGACTCTAGCCAACCGTCACTTTTGTGGGACCGTATTACACTAGATCATCACTTCTCAATGGTGAAATCCATGCCATTTTGTCTCTTGGGCAACTAATGCAGTAAGCTAATGAACCAACTGTGCAACCTTCCCAAAACATACAAAGCAGCCGCCTTTGCACAAGATGAAAAGATCACTTTTGAAGGGACATAGACGGAAGCGTCAGTCCTGTAGTGCGGATGTGACATCCCTAAAGTGACCCTAGTCGGAAAGCGGTTTTAGGACCGCTAAACCGAGTCACTAAATTATTTGAGTATGATAGTTACTGTCTAAATATGTGAAAATGCATGTGTGAATTTTTTTAATTCTTTGATTTAGTTAATTTGAAGGTGAATTGAAAGAAAAAGGACTCATGTGAAAGGATTTAATTATATGTGGCTAATTTTAAGAGGTTAATAAAGGAATGAAGTAAAATAAATGGAGTTGCATGTCAAATAATCCATTTGACAAGGTTAGTGGCCGCCATGACAAAATTATGGGCAAGGAACATGTTTCCAACATGTTATGCTAGTGGTGTATGTAGGAAGCCATAAAATAATAGCTAGCATTAAAGAAATGAACAAAAAAAATGAGCATGGATGCCCCCCCATTGTGCCGTAACTAGAGAGAAAAAAACAAAAAAAAAAAGAAGGAAAATGCTCATTCTATTCTCCATTGCCGTGGCTTGAAGGAGGAAGAAGAAGGGAATTCTTTTGTGCATGATTTGGCTTGGTTGATGCTTAGGAAGAGGTAAGCACTTTGAAACCCTTGGAAATTTAGATGTAAATGAGGTGATTAGTTCAAGTTCTATTCATTCCATGGATTAAATTTGGTTGTTTGGAGGTTTGGTATTTGGCCAAGTAGTTGAAGCTCTTGGTACATATATTTTCATGAAAGTTGAAATTGGTTTGTTCATAAGGGAGGGTGCGAATGTGGCCAATGAAAGGCCTTGATGAACTATATATGTGGCTTGGGTTTATGATATTCGGTTAAGGGATATTGTGCTAGCAAGGTTGGTTTTATATATACATGTAAGTTACTTTGTATATGATGTTTAGAAAAAAAAATAGTGAAGGGCAAAGTTAATGATGTTGGATAAATTTTTAGTAGAGTTGTGCTTAGGCATTCAGTCATTGATGAGCATTGTGGTAACCTAGTTGTAGTTGCAACTCCTAATTTTGAGATGGAATTTGTACACATACGTTAAGTAAATGGTTAGGGCCGAATGGGGACTACGTGTTTGAAAGAATAAAATCGATACTATAATTGATAGTATAAGTATTCGGCCATTCAATCAAGGGTATAGGTGATGTTAGATCAATTTTAGGACATTCGGCTATTTAAGTATACCCAATCATGATATTGCCTTTGATTGTATAAAATCAACTAAAATGGGTGGTTAGTGAGGGTGGTTATTTAATATACAAATATGTATATGTGTATGTGTGATTGGATTATTGATAGAATAGTAAATTGCATAAGGCTATTGTCCGAATAGCCAAGAACATAAGGTAGCAAGATAAAAATTTTACCATGTCGTTCCGTATGTTATATGATCATTAGAATGTGGATACCAACATATGTACCAAAGCGATTGAATGAGTTAATTTGTTTGTTTAAGCTCAAGATCCTAAAGGAGAGGCGTCCAACAAGGGGAAATCGAAGGTCAACGAGTAGCCGACTTAGAATTATTTGCCCAACACAAGGTAAGTCATTAAGCACATATTTGATATTGCTTAAATGATTGTAAAATCTTTGCAATTGTGTTTAATGAGATGATATATATATATATATATAAATGAAAATGTATGTGTATGGAATGATGGCATTGTTGAATGTAAAAGAAATAGTGAAATGTGTAGAAAGTTTGCTTTCGGCACTAAGTGTGCAGGCAATACGTGTGTACGGTGACGAGATTGGTACTAAGTGTGCATGCTGGAAATATATGGCACTAAGTGTGCATGCTGGAAATATATGGCACTAAGTGTGCGAGCTCGAAGGGTATGGCACTATGTGTGCAGGCTTAAATCGCATGGCACTAAGTGTGCGAAATCGAGTATTAAGCACTGTGTCTGCGTACTCTATATATATACATATATATATCTCCGATCGAAAAATTATATGGAGGGTGTGTTTCCATCGAGTTGAGTATGGGCAGCGGATTGGGTAAGTACTTTGAGCTCATGACGAATAGGCAATATGTTCATGCTCGGGGTTGAGCTTGGTAAGCTTTAAATCTATGTGATGATTGAAATTGTATGGTTGTGGTGGAAATGAGTTAGTGTGTGAAAATGCCTCAAATATCTTGTTGTGTGGAATATGAAATGTGGATGTATGACTTGGTATGAGATTGAACCAAAAGGTCCGAGGAATTATGGTATAGTTTTGATATGGATGAATACCTAGCCTCGTTTATTGTTTCATGTTGTGGTAACTTTATTAATGGATGGTTGTTGAACGCTTATGACTTACTGAGTTATAAACTCACTCGGTGTTTTCTTGTCACCCATTTTAGGTCTCTTGGACTCGTATTGCTTGCGTACTCGGAACCGTCGTTGAAGTCATCACACCGGCTGGAAATCTTTTGGTATTGTCTTCGTAGTTGAACTAGGAGAACATTTGGCATGTATAGGCTTTTTGTTTTGTTGAATTGTGGGTTGTAAACTTTAAGCCATGTGAAAATGGCCTATGTGGTCGTTGAGTGGGATGCTAGAACCTATAGCCACGAGTCTTAGAAACTTTAATTTTGATAAGGTGGCCATAATTTGTGTCATGTATAATGGATGATTAGTAAGGCCAAGGAAAGATTCATGAAATTGGCATAGTCTACTGCAGTAACTGTTGCGGACAGCAGCAGTGATATGAGATTGAAAAATTACTAAAAATAGTAGAAGTAGAATTAAATAGTGAATAAATTATGAAATTGAACCTTGATGAATCTATTTTCATATGGACGAAACGAAACGACCATATGAGTAGTATACTGAGAGATATTAAAGTTCTCGTGAGACAGGGCCAGAACTGTTTCTGGATCCCCTGTCTCGACTTTGAAAATTTACCATAAATTATCCAGAAGGAATTAGAAGTCGTGACTTATATGTGCAGATTCCCCTTTGAGTCTAGTTTCATTAGAAACAAACGGCATGAGCATTGGAGCTCTGTACGAGATGATATCCAGGTCTTAATGTGAAAAGGTCAGTGTAGTCGAACCCTGAAACAGGGGTGATTTTAACTAATAAACTGTACCAATTTGCCCAACCAAAAATTATAGAAAAAAATTTGTAGATGGAATTATGAGTCTAGTTTCAGGGAATATTTACGGAACTGGTTTTCGAGTTCGGGAACTCGAGATATGATTTTTAAGGTAACAGTGACGCAGTTAGCTAGTCTGCCTAGAACAGAAATTCATAATTTCCAAGAGAGAAATAAGGGAAGTAAGCCCGGTAACACCTCGTGGTCAAATCCGGTGACGGTCACGGGTTTGGGGTGTTACAGCGGAGAAGCGATGAATACTTGTTGAGACAGCTAAGCGTAGATTCTAAGCCTCATGAACCCTTTTTGGGGAATTTCAACAACCTTTGGCTAGATAAATTTAGTGGCTCTTGCTTTTTGGGAAAATGAAATAAATGTAATGAAAATGGAATTTTTATTGAATAATATGAAAGGAACAAAGGCTAAGCTTTTGGGGAGAGAGGGTGTTACAAAAAAAGATGTGTCCGATTTGTATCACTCCATCCTCTATTTATAATACTAAGAAACCTAGTCTATTCTTAATTAAATTCTAAAAGATAAATACAAATAAATAAAGATAAAAGCTAAAATTAAATCTAAATAATAATCTTTAACAATTATCCTAATATAATTAAAATTTAAATAGAGTCTTTTTGTTTATAAAATCTTTTCTTTGCACTTTTGCCCCTAAGTCTTCCACGCTTTGCATTTTCGGCACCACTTCTTTCCTATTTCGAATGCTGGCCCATTTTTTCTTTAAATTGACGCTTTTTGCCCCTAAATTTTCTTTTTCCTTCAATTTAGTCCCTACAAGATAAAAAACCCTAAATAGCTCAAATTAATAGGATCATACTCAAAATAATTGTGTAATTAATATATAAAAATATGTCATTCTAAAGTATTATGAAATTCCCCCTACTTAGCCCTTGCTTGCCTTCAAGTATGGCTCCTATCCACTGTGAAATTTAAAATTTTTTCCATGAAAGAAATATCACTCCAAAGTTTTATAAGAAGTAGGCATAATGCATATAAAAAATAAAGAGAACCCTTAGCTTGCTTTAAGTAAAACCGAAAAAATATTCCAATTAATACACACAAAAATCCAAATTGACTTGGATTATTTCATGAAAATCAGGTAATTTACTAAACTTACCAAGACACCCTATTTGTTTCCACCTTTAGTCCCCTAATGCAATTTTATTAATACATCTCTTTTTTTTTCTTTTTTTTTTTTTGTTTTTCTTCCTTCTTTTTTTATATTTTTCTTAAGAACATATCAAACCTTTTGACGCGAAGAGAGATGACAACCAAGCACCCCATCCTAGTTACTCAGCCCAACACATTCCTAAAAAATTTGTTTCATTCCGGTTAGTAGAGTTTTACATAGCACGTCAGACAACCTTTTGATGCAAAACTGGTTACTCAGTCAGTCACGTTTTTAAGGTGTATTCAAAACCACAGAGAGATCAAAATTTATTATAATGAAACATAATTTTAATTAGGAGGACTAGGAAAAACAATCAAGTGTCAAAAATAAGTTTCAGTAACCACCTAACAATCATGAACATAATTTTAGCATGCAATTATATTAAGTGTCCTCTTGGCATTTAGTCTTAATCGATTTTACTATAAGAAAAATAGGGTTAACTCTATTAATCATAATTATTTTAGCCTAATAAAAATAAAATAATAGAGACAAAATCAAACTAGAAAAATCATAATTAACTCAATAGACAAGAATCATACTCACAGGTCAAATAGGGAGCAATTCCTGGTTAAAATCTTGGGCATGAAAAGAGGCTGAATATTCTGAAAAAATAAATGTGGGCAGAAACGAGCACAACGCAGTAGCAATAGTAACACAACAGCAAAAGCAGCAGATAAAATGACAAAAATAATGAGGAATGTCTCCCCCTACTTAAAACACATTGTCCTCGATGTGAAAGAAAAAGGAAAAATAAAAATAGGAGAAAGTAAAAGGGTTTAGAAAAACTCCCCATGTAGTCATTGTCATTCACGCATAGCTACAAGAGGGGATGGATTGGCGTCCCATGGAGGAGAGGAGGGTGATGAGGTAGACGAGTCACGCAGTGGAGATGGAGATGGAGGCAACGTGGGCAAGTCCTTACCATGTTGTTTGAAAACTCGGTGGTGGGGGTGAGGAAGAAGGTGCGGCGGCTAGTGGAGGTTTGGGTGAAAATGGGATAAATTTTTAAGGTTTGAGGGTGTATAGGTAAAGTATTTGGCTGAAAGGTGAGGTGTTTGGGTGCAGGTTTTGGTTTGTATAAAGTAGGGACGCACTATTCCTACTTGGAATAAAGATAGAATAAGGGATGTTTATGAAAGTATGCCAATTCTTGGGTTTTTTCCTTGCCGATTTACCTAGATAGAAGAAGGGAAATTTATTACTGTCCAAAATAATAATAATAAAGTAATAATTAATAAAATAAAAAAAAGTAATAAAATAATAAAATAATAAAACAATAAAATAAAAATTGGGTTGCCTCCTAATAAGTGCTTGTTTAACGTCTGTATTGGGGCTGCTCTAACTGAATTTTTTCATTCGTATAGGCTTGGAAACTCTTCTTTTTTACCACATCCACCATATTTGGGTTCAATCGTTCTTGCACCTCTTGTTTTGATTTCGTTTTTTCCTTTAAGAAAATCTTACGTGTGCCTGTTAAGGGGCTAATCCTTTTAAGTTGGCAATAGTCTCATCATTCTCCAAAAATATGCATTTAAGATGCTCGGGAAGTGTTTTGAATTCTAGATTTGGTGTCTGCACAATAGAAGGTAGAAGTTTAGTATCCATAAGAGCCAATAATTCATTAACAGATTAAAAATCATCAAACATCACTTTAGATTTATCTCCATAAGATGACTCAAAAGTTTCTTCTACTAATGAGTCAATTATGTCGACACTGTTTACATTCAAGATTTCACTCGGGTGACTAATAGCGTCATAAACGTTAAACTTCATGGTCTCTCCGTCAAACTCCATTGTGAGGGTTCCGCTACGCACGTCAATCTTAGCATTTGCAGTACTAAGGAAAGGTCGCCCCAACAAGATGACTGAAGACTCAGGAGCTTTATCCTCTTCCATTTTTATCACATCAAAGTCTGTGGGAAAGATAAGTCCTTTGACTTTCACTAATACGTCCTTAATGACTCCTTCGGGATGCACAATAGACTTGTCTGCTAATTGAATGATAACACCTGTTTTCGTCAAAAAACCTGCATTAAGTGATTCATAAATAGAAAAAGACATGACATTTATGGAGGCCCCTAAATCACACATAGCTTTTTGATTCCTAAATGGCCTATTTTGCATAGTATTGCAAACATGCCCCTATCTTTGCATTTCGCTGGCATCCTCCACTGTAACACTATGGATACATTATCACCAACGCTTACCATTTCATTACCAGTTAATTTTCACTTATTGGTGCAAAGCTCTTTAAGGAACTTGGAATATCGCGGAATTTATTTGATGGCATCCAACAGTGGTATGTTGATCTCGACATTTCTGAATGTTTCGAGGATCTTATTGTCCTCTTTACCTTTCTGACATTGGTTTAATCGTCTTGGAAATAGAGGTTGAATTTTAGACAATGGAGGTTTCGTTTGGACCTGTTCATCATTCTCGTGCTTTTCTTGGGCAGAATCTTGGCCAAGATTTCTGCCAAGAATTGGTTCTAGTACTTTTCCACTTCGCAACGTCACTGCATTTGTATGTTGTCTTGGATTAGGTTCTAATTGTGACGACAGCTTCCCTTGTAAGTTCATCTTCTTAATGGATGTAGTCAATTCTCTTATAGACGCCTTGGTTTTCTGTTGAAAATCCTTTGTTTCCTTTTGGAAATCAAGAGTTTGCTATAGTATTTACTGTTGGAAATCAACAGTTCACCATTATATCTGCTGATGGAACTCAAGCACATTAGCTGCTAATTTATTACCATGGTTTCTAGAGAGGTACCTTAATCCTGTATTTGTTGTGGAAATCGATTTTGGAATGGCTGGTTATACTATTGGTTTGCCCTATAACTCAAGTTGGAATGGTCTCTCCATCTTGGATTGTAGGTATTAGCATAGGGGTCATATCGTCTTTGTGGTGGCCCAAGAAAGTTCCCCACAACGTCCAAATGGGCCATAGTATCATCATACAAACTAGGACATACATCAGTTGTATGCTCAGGTGTAGCACATATTCTGTATTATTGGGCCAATCTTCTTTTTTTGTAAAAAGAAAATTCACAATATTAGTAAGTCTATCAACTTTATCTTCTAAGGTTGAGTTACTTAGCTAGTGAATCCTTTTAGTGGGCTCAGGATTGGCTCGAAATTGTTGAGTATTTGCAGCCATCATGGATATCAAGTCAAGTCCCTTGCTTATTGGGGAGTCATGTTGACCAATGCTACTCCACTAGCGGCGTCTACCATATTCATCTCTATCGGTTTCAAGCCTTCATAAAAGTATTGGAGTAGAGGCTGTTCCATTATACCATTATAACACCCCTTACCCGTATTCAATGCCGGAATAGGGAACGAGGTGTTACTGGACTTAAACTCAAGTAAACATACAAGACCAGCCCATAAAATTTCATTCAAAACAAATTCATTCATACATATGCAAAATGTCCTTTATATGGGTCAATGAGGCCCAAAACATACATCAGGAGTAGTGGACTAAACCGAGAACTATAGAAAACTTTGGGAAAACTTAAAAAAATTTTCATGAAACAGGGGCACACTCCCGTGTGGAGATAGGAGACACACCTATGTGCCCTCAACACCACCTGTGTCCTCAGGCCGTGTAACTCTCTATTTATGACGTTAGCACCGACATATAGTCACATGGCCGTGTCACACGCCTGTATGGCTAAACCGTGTGGTTGATTAAAATTTCATAATTTTTCATAAAATAATGTAGACTTCGCACGGCTGTGTCTCTGCCCATGTGTTTAGTACTGGGCATTCTATTTTACCTAATTAGGGTGTAGGGGACACACGACCGAATCACACGCCCATGGGGCAAACCGTGTGTCACACACAGCTTAAACGCATGCCCGTGTTTCTACCCTTGTTGACAACTTTGAGGTTGTTTTCCAAGCCATTTTCCACCCTTAAATGCCCACTCACTTATGCATTATTGATGACATCGAACATAGCATATTTAGTCACTCAAATACTCACAATCATGATTAATCCCTAACATTGTAATGTCAACATATCACATACTCAAACCATCATGCTTTCATACGGCATCCCACACCAATTTCATATTTATTCATTCTTATAAACCTACCTTCAATCTACTCTGTAACACCCCTTACCCATACTCGAGACTGGGATTTGGTACGAGGTGTTACCGCTTGCAAACAAGATCATTCCGAAAAAACGGGTTATAAAATTTTGTTTTCAAATTAAAACCAATTAAACAAAATCATAATGTCCCAAGTCATAAATTATTAACGGTCCGGGACTAAATTGGGGACTATAAAAAATTCTAATAAAATTCCTAGGGTTATGCCTCACATCCTCGTGTAAAGGCAAAGCATGCACCCGTGTGCTTGGGGACTACACTTGTGTTAAACTATTGGATTTATTTTCTATTTCGAACCTACAGAGGTTTTCACACAGTTGAGACACACGATCGTGTCTCTGCCCGTGTGTTTACTACCATGAAAACTGACCTAAAATTTTAGATGTAGGGCACACATGACCAGGCAACACGCCCATAGGAGCTAACCGTGTGTCACACACAGCCTAGACACATGCCTGTGTGTCTACTCGTGTAGACCTTTTTAGGGCTATTTTCCAAGCCTTTGGTCACCCTTTAACAACCATACACACTATAGACTTTAATGGTATTTAACATGGCCTAATTAGACTCTTAAACAGCCTTGGCACAACTCATTGCGTGTAAAACCTCATATCATCGGTTTAGTACATGCGAAATTATCCTTTTCGTTTTAGGGATTAACATAGCATATTTTACCCTTTACACTTAGGCCATATTATAACCATTTACTATTATATGCTATATCCACTCTCAAGTTATTAGGCCCTATTTCATACATCCATCCATGATAACCTTCATTATCATATCTCATGAAACGTTTAAACATAAACATGCATCATTAGTAGGTTTACAACCTACATCAATGTAACAACCCGAATTTGGGGCTAGTCGAATAGTGGTATTGGGACCATAAATCCGGAGTTGAATAAATTATTTTATAATTATTTATATGCTATAGGATGTTTTTAATAGTGCATGAAATATTTGGTGAAGTAATTTTAACGTTTGTGAGTCCAATTACAAGAAAGCACTAAATTGCATAAAATGCAAAAGTCCTAAATTGAAAGCTAAAGGTGTCAAATAGATAGAGAATAAATATTGGGAGTATCTAAAGGGAAATTAGACCCTATGGTGATAGCTTGGTCGGCCATGGAGATAAAATGTTGAAAAGTCAACATTAGGTAATTTTGATGACATAAGGTGTAATATAATAATACCTAAGCCTAGCTATCATCATTTTCTTTCATTCTCTCTTTGTTTCCACCGATTTTTCAGCCATTATTAAGGGATTTGAGCTTCAAAAATTTCAGCAACTTATTCCTCTCACAAGTGATTTCCATACCCTTTGTTGATGATTTTTGCAATTTTAGAACCCTTATAGCATAAGCTTTCAAATGAGGGGACTATTTTGCAAAATGGTTAGAAGTCTAGGGTTTTGCCATGAGAGCATTTAGGGTGTTTTCTAAAATTTTATGGAAGAATATGAAGCTTAGTTGGGTGATAAACAACTTTTGTGAAAGGATTTTTCATGAAAACACCTAAAAGGACCATTTTGCATAAGTTGTAAAATAGATGTTAAATATGTGAAATAGTGGGAATTTGGAGTTGCTATAAGATTAAAAAGGGTTCAGCTAAGCTTAAGATATGAAGAAATTCGATAAAAATTGATTTTCGAACCTAGAGGTAAAATGGTCATTTCGCCGAAGAAGTGAAATTTTGATTGCCTAATCTTATTTAGTCCCTAAATAAGTGCATTTTGATATTATAGATAAAAAATACCGAATCCAATTTTATACCAGAGGAAAGCCAAGCAAATCGACTAAATCGACTAGTCGCCACATTTTGTAATTCGAGGTAAGTTGTATGTAAATAATACAACTACATTGATAATATATGTGTTTGAATTGTATTGAAATTGTTATAGCATAAATTGTTTGATTGTGGAAATGAGAAAACGCGATGAGAATAAAGATAGTAGAATTCTCGAACGAACCTTAGGAAATAAATCGGATATTCATGCCATGACGTTTGGGGTCACTTGTATGAGCTAGTGTAAGACATGTCTGGGACATGCATCGACCACATTATGAGAGCCAGTGTAAGACCATGTCTGGGACATGGCATCGGCATTGAGATGAGTGCTAGTGGCCTCGAGAGGTAAGCCAGTGTAAGACATGTCTGGGACATGCGTCGACTACGAGATGTGTCAGTGTAAGACCATATCTGGGACATGGCATCGGCATAGATATGTTAGAACTTGTGTAAAACCATGTCTGGGACATGGCATTGGCACCTGACCCCATGTTTGAGGCTAAATGAATATCCGATAATGTTCCAAATGGTTCAATGGTGAAAGTATGATTTCAAGTTAACAAGGAAAGTATAATCGTGTTGTGAGTGGTACAGGTAGCTGTATGGTATGTATGAAATGTGAGCTCAATATATGCTATATGAGGTTTATTGAATATTGATGAGTAAGTTTTGCTTATGCCACTTGTGTATTATGATACTCGTTGATGAATGGTAAAGTTATGTTGAATATTTATTTTTATGCAACTTACTAAGCTTTATGCTTACTCCCTCTCCTTTTTCATTTTCTTATAGTTCCTCCTATCTAGCTCAAGGACCAAAGGAAGTCAGAGATATCGATCACACTATCAATTGAAGCATTCGGTATAGTTTGATTTATATTTTTGAACATGGCATGTATAGGGCTTAAACTTTACTATTTTTGTGTCATTAAGAACTGGCCAAATGTGTTGGCATGGGTTGGAAACCCTTCATTTTGTATTAAGCCTTGAATGATGGCAAATATTCATTTTGATATATGCAAATCAAGTTACTTTCATGAATGAGTAATTGATTAATTGATATGTAGTCTATTGTGGCTAATTGGCTTAAATAAGTTATTCTTGTATTGGTGTGGTCGCTATTATGTAGGTTGTGTAAGTAAGGGTGGCAAATAGGCTTGGTAAATAGCCTTATATTGTCCACACGGGTAGACACACAGACATGTGTCTAGGCCGTGTGTGACGCACTGTAACACCCTGTACCCGAGTCCGTTACCGGAATCGAACACAAGGTGCACACAGACTTAACTTAATTATTTTCACAGTCCATTTAGAAATTTCCAGACAAGCTGGTTACTGCATCACTGTCACCTTAAAAATCATATCTTGAGTTTCAAAGCTCAAAAATCAGTTTCGTAATTTTTCCCTGAAACTAGACTCATATGTTCATCTACATATTTTTTTCTAGAATTTTTGCTCGGTCCAATTAGTACAGTTTATTAGTTAAAGTATCCCCTGTTACAGGGATCGACTAGACTGACCTTCGCGCATTACGACTTGGATATCTCCCTGTACAGGGCTTCAATACTGATGCAGTTTGTTTCTATAGAAACTAGACTCAAAGAGGAATCTATAAATATATGGAATGACTCCTAATTATCTCTGGTTAATTTAAAGTGAATTTCCAAAGTAGGAACAGGGATTCCAGAAACCGTTCTGGCCCTATTCCACGAAAACCTAAATATCTCTTAACATATAACTCATATGACCCTTTTGTTTCTCCCATATGAAAGTAGATTCATCAAGTTTCATTTACATAATTTATTCACTATTTAATTCCATCCTTACTATTTTTAGTGATTTTTCACATCCACATCACTGCTGCTGTCAGCATCTGCCTTTGAGGTAGACTTTACCTATTTCATAATTTCCATGATTCAATTAGCCCTTTTTGCATACATGGCACAAAGAATGATCATGATTAACCATTCCAATGGCTAATCGTTTCCAAACATTTCCATACCTCTTAATGAACAACATACAAAATGATTATGATACCATGCCAAAGTGTATATAAGCCATTTTCGCATGGCTATCCAAATTTATACAAAATCAAAGGGGTCTATGACCAACAAACGAAAGAGTAGTCCTATACATACCATTTCAAAGTTCAACCAAAATTTGTACCAAAAGGGGGCTTTGATAGTGTGGGAGACTTCGACTTTCAAAAATCCCGAGTCCGATGGTGACGAGCCAAAATCTATAAAACAGAGAGCAAAGAAACGGAGTAAGCAATTTATGCTTAGTAAGTTTTGAGCAAGGATTCCAACACAACAAAAGCATAGCATTCATATAGCTAAACGGATAATTTCATATGCACACATTCTCAATATCATACTTACTTCACATTACCAACCCTTATGTTCATACACAAAAGATCAACTTAGCTAAAGGCGGTAGCTCGTTTATCAACCGGCGAATACTTATTTGTAAGGGCTCAACTAATTTAAAGCACATACTGAAACATACCTCATTGCTGGAATTTTGCAAGCGTATTAACTGAAATTTTACAGAAATATTGCTCATTCCCGAATCACGTACCTTCGGATTTTATCCGGATATAGCGGCTCGCTCAAAAGCCTTGGGACATAGCCGGTTATAATAGCTCGCACAAATGCCTTGGGACTTAACCCGATTTGGGAACTCGCACAAATGCTTCTTGGATCTTAGTCCGGATATGGTCACTTAGCACAAAGCCTTGGGACTTAGCCGGACATCATTCGAATAATCATGCACATTTAACACTAAATCATGACACATTCAGTATTTCATTTTCATTAGCAAAACTCAAACACAAGACACTTATCACACTTGCAATTTCGGCTCAATATCCACACACAAAGAGCATGATTTCGATTTGCTTAAAACATGATCTAATCAAATCATAATTTAAGCTCTATTACTCAAGAACTTACCTCGGATGTTGTCGAATGATTCCGATGGCTATTCGACCACTTTTTCCTTCCCTTGATTTAATCATTTGAGCATCGAAAGAGGAATTCAAGGTACTTAGCCCACATATTTTCATTAGACATTAAAGTCACATATGTACGGAAATCATGAATCAAACTCAACACATTGGTTAGTACTCTCCTTAGCCGAATTTTCCAAGCCAAGAATAGGCATCAATATGCTTGCCTCTAACCGAATGCATGCACACCAGTCCCCCTCATGTGGCCGAATAGGCATGTCCATGTTGAGGCCAATTATACACTTAATACCACACATAAACAGCATACATTTTACTAACTAACGCATTCCATATTGCAACTCAATACGCATCAATCATTTACTTCATAATCGAAACATCATCATATGAAAATATATACCTTGAGATAGTTTATATGTCATACCAATACATCATGTGCAAACATATATATATATATGCTAGAGCCGAATCTCAAAGTTGATTATAACTAAACATGAACATAAATCCAAAACACAAATCTTACCTACCATGCAATAAGCATAAATTATACTTATGGATGTACCATGGCCGAATACATCACAACACCATACCATTTCAATTTTGGTCATGGTTAAACAAAGAACTTAATGTCTCACTCAAAATGCTAAAAAGAAAGTCCAAGAGCCATCAATCCACCATCACATGTATCATTAGCAAGCTTCATATTTAACATGCAATGGCATTAACACAAAATCCACCTTGGCGAATACCATCCCCATGACATAGCAAGGATTTGAACCATGGGCTAATTAGAACTCAAGCTAGCAACTAAAACATGCATAAATCTCATGGCACAACCTCAACATACCTTAATCTAGATACAAGTATGGCCAAACCTCCTCCTAATCCTCTTCCAAACCAAGCATGAAGCAAAAACCCCTTCCTTCTTCCTTAGAATTTTCAGCTCAAAGAAATGAAAAAAAAGGATGAACAACAATTTTTTTTTCTCTCTTTTCTTCAACTCACGGCAATGGGGGGGGGGTAACAAACACATTCTTTTTTTTTTTTTCTTCCCTTTCATTATTCAATTCCCATGCTCATTATTTTATTTTTTTCTTACATACACCATTGTCACAACATGTTTCATGACATGTTTTGCCCATAATCCTTGTCATGGCCACCACTAGCTATTAGGGGGAATTTGACATGCAAGTCCTCCTTTTGATTACATGCACTATTAGGTCCTTATAGATTAGCTTACACATTTCAAAAGTGTCACACAAGTCCTAATAATGAATTCACATGCAATCGACTAAATCAAGCTTGAAATTTTCACACATTCATAAATACATATTCTAGACAATAAATATTACGCTCAAACATTTCGGTGACTTCGGTTTAGCGGTCCCGAAACCACTTCCGACTAGGGTCAATTTTGGGCTGTCACAACTCTCCCCACATAAGAAATTTTCGTCCCAAAATCTTTCCGTAAATAGGTTTGGGTATCGCTCTTTTATAGAGTTCTCGGGTTCCCAAGTAGCTTCTTCCATCCCGTGTTTGAGCCATAACACTTTTACTAACGGAACCCTTTTGTTTTGCAACTCCTTCACTTCACGAGCTAGGATACGAATCGGTTCTTCTTCATAACTCATATCGGCTTGAATTTCAACCTCTGATGGACTAATTACGTACGACGGATCAAATCTATAACGTCAAGCATCAAACATGAAAGACGTCGTGAATCTTTTCAAGTTCAAGGGCAAATTCAAACGATACATAATCGGACCGACTCGTTCGGATATCTCATATGGCCCGATGAACCTCGGACTCAATTTGCCTTTACGGCCAAATCGAGTATCTTTTCCAAGGCGAAACTTTAAGAAACACTTTATCTCCCACCGATACTCAATGTCTTTTCGTTTCAGATCCGCGACGACTTCTCGACGATCGGAGGCTATCTTGATTTTCACGGATTACTTTTACTTTTCTGCTCAACATCTTTAATCAAATCCACTCCAAAATTTTGCTTTCACCGAGCTCGGTCCAAAACAATGGTGTACGGCATTTACGCTCGCATAAGGCCTCGTAAGGCACCATCTTAATACTTGATTGAAAACTATTGTTGTAAGCGAATTCAATCAAAGGTAAATACCGCTCCCATGAACCATCGAACTCGAGGATGCAACATCTCAACATATCCTCAAGTATCCGAATTATCCGCCGGATTGACCATCGGTTTGGGGGTGAAAGGCGGTCTGAAATGCAACTTGGTACCCAAAGCTTCTTGCAATTTCTTCCAAAATCGCGAGGTGAATCTCGGATCTCTATCCGACAAAACAGAAATCGGTACCCCGTGTAATCTCACAATCTGAGAAACGTACAATTCAGCTAGTTTATCCAATGAAAAATCCATACGCATAGGGATAAAGTGAGCCGACTTAGTCAGTCTATCAACAACAACCCAAATCGCATCCTTCTTACTTGCTGACAATGGCAGTCCGGACACAAAGTCCATTGTGACTCGATCCCATTTCCACTCGGGTATCGTGATCGGTCAAGTAACCTCAAGGCACTTGATGTTTCGCTTTCACTTGTTGACATATTAAACATCTCGAAACAAAGTTAGAGATGTCTCGTTTCATACCATGCCACCAAAACCGACGTTTCAAATCGTTGTACATCTTCGTACTCCCCGGGTGAATTGACATTCGGCTACAATGGGCTTCGTTCAGAATCATCGAAATGAGTTCCGAATTCCTTGGAACACACAGACGACTTCTGAACCTCAAACAATCATAATCATCAATTTGAAACTCCGATTCCTTGTTCGGAACACACTCAGCCCATTTTGCAACCAACTCATCGTTGACTTTCTGAGCTTCACGAATTTGATGAATCAATAATGGTTTGGCCTTTAATTCGGCTACTAACACATTGTCGGGTAGAATAGACAAGTGTACATTCATCGCTCGTAAAGCAAACAGTGATTTCCGGCTTAAGGCGTCCGCAACCATATTAGCCTTTCCCGGGTGATAATCAATGACAAGCTCATAATCTTTTAACAACTCGAGCCAACGTCTTTGTCGCAGATTCAAGTCTCTTTGAGTCATCAAATATTTGAGACTTTTGTGATCCGAAAATACATGGCACTTCTCCCCAAATAGGTTGTGTCGCCATATTTTCAAAGCGAATACGATGGCAGCTAGTTCGAGATCATGGGTCGGATAATTTTTCTCATGTGGCTTTAATTGTCTCGACGCATAGACCACAACTCGACCTTCTTGTATCAATACGCAACCCAACCCAAGTAGGGAGGCATCACTATAGATGACAAACTCTTTGCCCGATTCGTTTGCACTAAAATTGAGCTTCCAGTCAAATAAGTTTTCAGTTGCTCAAAACTTTTCGACATTTTTCCGTCCATTCAACTTAACATCTTTTGAAGTAGCTTCGTCATGGGTGTGGCTATCATCGAGAAACCTTTCACAAACCGTCGGTAGTAACCGCAAGTCCCAAAAACTCCGAACCTCAATAATATTTCTGAGGCTTCCAGTTAAGTATGGCTGAAATTTTGCTCAGTCGACTCGAATACCGATGCAGATACCACATGACCCAAGAAGCTAACCTCCTTAACCGTAACTCACACTTGCTGAACTTAGCATATAACCGCTTATCCCGTAAAATTTGCAACACTAATCTCGTGTGTTCAAAGATGTTCGGTCTCATCTCTTGAATAGACCAAGATGTCATCGATGAACACAACTACGAACCGTCCAAATACTATCTCAAGATCCGATTCATCAAATCCATAAATACCATAGGGCATTAGTGAGCCCGAACGGCATCACTAAGAACTCAGAGTGACCGTACCTCGCTTAAAGCGTTTTGGGTACGTCCAATCTCGAATCCAGAATCGATAATAACCCGATCTCAAATCTATCTTTGAAAACACCGAGGTTCCCTTTAGTTGATCAAACAAATCATCAATACGCTGTAACAGATATTTATTCTTTATCGTCACTTTATTCACCGACGATAGTCAATACACAACCTCATGGTTCCGTCCTTCTTTTCACAAACAATCTGGTGCACCCCAAGGTGAGAAACTTGGTCGAGCGAAACCTCTATCCGTCAATTCTTGCAATCGAAGCTTTCAACTCCTTTAACTCGGTTGGTGCCATACGACACGGAGCTATTGAAATTGGCGTGGTCCCGTGTACAAGCTCAATACCAAACTCTATCTCCGAACAGTGGCAAACCGGTAATTCTTGGAAAAACATCCGTATTCGCAAACCACCCGCATGAGACTGGGTTTTATTTCTAACTCCTTATCATCAGTACATACGAAAGGTATGCTTCGCACCCTTTCTTACATATTTCGGGCCAACATTGATGATATTATAGCGGCAACCTCTTTAAGTCCGTAGACTCAACTCGGATCATCTCGTTATTTGCGCACCTTAAATCCATAGTCTTGCTTTTGCAACTCACAACCGCATCATGCACGGTCAACCAATCCAAACCAAGAATAACATCAAATTCATCGAACGGCAAAAGCATCAAGTCTGCGGAAAACAGAACCTCAATTACTAGGGGCATTTCTTATCTTTGTAATGTTTCAAAATTGACCCTAGTCGGAATGTGGTTTCGGGACCACAAAACCGAGGCATAAAATAATTAAAATTTATTTTGATGCCTATAATATGTGTGTGCTCATGTATGACATTTTATGATGATTGATTTAGTGTTATAAAGGTGAATTTCACTAGAAAGGACTTGTGTGAGAAAATTTAGAATTGAGATAGGCAAATGTGGAAGTGGTCTATTGATGCACACTAGGAAATGTTGTCCTTGCATGTCAAATTCCCCAAATTTGACTATAGTGGCCGCCAAGGTGGGCATGATGGGTAAGGGAAAACATGTTTCCAACATGTTTGGCTAGTGAGTTATGTAGGAAGTATTATAATAAAATAAGCATAAAAAAAATGAAAAAAAAGAGAAAGATGAGCTTGGATGCCCTTGTTGCCGTGAGTGTGGAGAAAGAAAGAAGAATTTTTGTTCATCATTTTCATTTCCTTTGGGCTGAAAATTCTAAGGAGGAAGGAAGGAATTCTTGTTTCATGTTGGTTTGGAAGAGGTTTAGGAGGAGGTTTGGCCATACTTGTACCTAGATTAAGGTAAGTTTGATGTTTTGCCATGAGATTCATGTATATTTTAGTTGCTAGCTTGATGTTCTTGTTAGCCCATGGTTCAAATCTTTGTTATGTCATGGGAATGAAATTCGCCAAAGTGAATATGGTGTTAATGCCATTGCATGCTAAATATCAAGCTTGATAATGATTCATGTGATGGTAGATTGAGGATTCTTAGATTTTCTTTTAGCATTTTTGAATGAGATACTAAGTTCTTTGTTTAACCATGACCAAATTGAAACGGTATGGTGTTGTGGTATTCGCCATGTTGTATCCATAAGTATGATTCATGCATGTTGCATGGTAAGTAAGATTTAAGCTTTGGATATGTGTGTATATTTGGATATAAGCCACTTGAGAATTCGCCATTGCACCTACATGAATATATGTTTGCACATGATGAATTGGTATGACATGTATACTATTTTAAGGTGTCTATTTGCTTGTGATGTTGTTTGGTTATGAAATAAATGAGAGATGTGTATAGAACTACAATATGTAATGCGTTGATTAGGAAAATGTATGCTGTTTTTTTTGTGTAGTATTAATGTAAAATTAGCCTCCACATAGACATGCATATTCGCCAAAGGAAGTAGATTGGTGTGCATGTATTGGGTTAGAGGCAACCATATTGAAGCCTTATCTTGGCTTAGATTGTTGACCAAATGGGTAATAAGTGAGGATGGTTGCGAATATACAAACATACATATGCATGTGTAATTGAATTATGAATGTTTAGCAAGAGGGTTAAACTAGTTGATTTATTGATTAAGCTCAAGGAGTTAAAGAAGGAGAATCAAGCAAGGGAAAGACGAAGGTCATCGAGTAGCCGACTTGGACTGTTTTACCCAACACAAGGTAAGTCATTAAGCGTATATTTGGTGTTGATTTAAATGATCAATATATATAAATGCAAATGTGTTTAAATGAGTTGGTGTGTAAATGGAAATGTATGTGTATGGAATGATGCCATTGTTGAATGTATAAAGGCAGCAAAATACATAAGGTATTGGTCTCGGCACTAAGTGTGCGGGTATAAATGGACACGGTGACAAGATTGGCACTAAGTGTGCGGGTTTAAAATTGTACAGCACTAAGTGTGCGAGTTTGATTATATAGCACTAAGTGTGCGAGTTGAATACATATAGCACTAAGTGTGCGGATTCACTATATGTTCTTGCATTACAATTGGCACTGAGTGTGCGACATTATCGAGCTAATCCGGACAGCGGATCGGGTAAGTACCTCGAGCTCTTGACGAATAGAAAATATGTTCATGCTCGGGGTTGAATTTGGTAAGCCTTAAATCTATGTGATGATTGAAATTGTATGGTTGTGCTGGAAATTGAGTTAATGTGTAAAATGCTTGATTATCTTGTTGTGTAGAATATGAAATGTGGATGTATGAATTAGTGCGAGATTGGACCGAAAGGTCCGAGGTATTATGGTATAGATTCGATATGGACGAGTACCTAGCCTCATTTGTTGTGCGTGTAGTAGTAACTTTATCGGTGGATTGACGAATGCTTATGACTTACTGAGTTGTAAACTCACTCAGTGTTTTCTTGTCACCCATTTTAGGTCTCTTGGACTCGTATTGTTGCGTGCTTTCGAACCGTCGTTGAAGTCATCACACCGCTGAAATCTTGTGGTATTGTTTTTTGTTGTTGAAGAACATTTGGCATGTATAGGCTATTATATTTTGTCGAATTGTGGGTTGTAAACTTTAAGCCATGTGAAAATGGCCTATGTGGTCGTCGAGTGGGATGCTAGAACCTATAGCCACGAGTCTTAGAAACTCAAATTTTGTTAAGGTGGCCATAATTTGTGTCATGTATGATGGATGATTAAGGCCAAGGAAAAATTCATGAAATTGGCATAGTCTACTGCAGTAACTGTTGCGGACAGCAGCAGTGAGATAAGATTGAAAAATCACTAAAAATAGTAGAAGTAGAATTAAATAGTGAGTAAATTATGGAACTGAACCTTGATGAATCTATTTTTATATGGATGAAACGAAACGACCATATGAGCAGTATACTGGGAAATATTAAAGTTCTCGTGAGACAGGGCCAGAACGATTTCTGGGTCCCCTGTTGCGACTTTGAAAATTTACCATAAATTATCCAGAAAGAATTAGGAGTCATGCCTTATAGGTACAGATTCCATTTTGAGTCTAGTTTCATTAGAAACAAACGGCACCAGTATTAAAGCCCTGTACAGAAAGATATTCAAGTTGTAATGCGCGGAGGTCAGAGCAGTCGATCCCTGTAACATGGGTGACTTTAACTAATAAACTGTACCAATTGGCCCAACAAAAAATTCTAAAAATAAATCCATGGATGGGTATATGAGTCTAAATTCAGGAAAATTTACGAAACCAGTTTCCGAGTTTTGGAACTCGAGATATGATTTTAAGGCGACGGTGATGCAGTTTTCCAGCCTGTCCGAAATGCCAAATTGGTCGGTACTTTAAGAGGATTTGTCTCGTTAACCCTCGTGTCCGACACGGCGCCGGTCACGAAGTTAGGGTGTTACAATTTTATTGGTATCGAGCTATGGTTTAGTCGGTTCTAGGACTACCATAGCGTGTGATCTAGCTGTACATGCCAAATTGTTAGCGCTTAATAATGTGATGACTTCGACGGTTGGAATTTTTGTTTTGATTAGCAATGGAACCCGGGTAGAGAGACCCTTGGCGGATGACGTTGAAAGTGTAGCGGCTGCTCTGCGCAAGGACACCGCCGCTGAGCCTCGATCATCCGCGAATAATCAAAATGAAGGGCGAAACAAGCCTTCTTCACCATGATGAATGAGTGGGTCGCGCAATATGCCCGAACCAACCCGGCTGTCCAACCATTCCCGAATTTAAATACTCCACCCCAAGAGCCCGCAATGCCTCCGATTCATCGATCCCGTGAGGCTGAGTAAACCACCGTGGACTTGATTAGGAAGCGTGGGGCGAGGAGTTCAAGGCCATAGTTACCGATGATGCCGAAAAGGCCGAGTTCGCTCGATAACACCATTAGAGTGTTAGATGAATCTATCATGCACACCGACGAATGTCTTAAGTGTGCTATATCCTTGTTATGAGACTCGACTTACTATTGGTGGAGGACTTTAATTTCCATAGTCCCAAATGAACGAGTTACTTGGGATTTCTTCCAATCCAATTTCGAAAGAAATACATTAGTCAACAGTTCATCGATCGAAGCGTAAGGAATTCTTGGAACTCAAGCAAGGCCGGATGATCAGATCTCGAATCTGAACATGAGTTCGTAAGACTTAGTCGGTATGCTCTGGAGTGTGTGGCTGATGAGGTTGCGATGTGCAAAAGATTTGAAGAAGGATTGAATGAAGAGTTAAAGTTACTAGTGGGAATTTTGGAGATAAAGGAGTTCGTGACACTAGTCGAACGAGCTGCAAGCGGAAGAACTTGGGAAGGAGAAGAAGAAGGCTGAATTTGAAGCAAGAGATTACCGTAAAAGATCGACGAGTAAAGCTTCGTTCTCGGCTGTAAAGAGGTTCGTGGAGGACACCAAGAAGTCGAGGACGATCGGGAATTTCCATTAGAGCCCGACCATTGACGGACTCGAGCTACTTCAATAGCTAGTGTGGGCAATAATCGTCAAGAGAGACCTGAATGCCCCCAATGTGGAAGACGACACCTAGGTGAATGTTGGGGTAAGTCATTAATAGGGCTGTTATGGATGCGGTTCAAGGACCACTTCATTAGAGATTGCACGGAGCTAGATGAGAGGAATAAGACGCAAGGTGCAAGACCTAGTGGAACGACGGTGGAGGTAGGCCCCAAGAATCTCGGAGGTAGGGGTGGTAATCGAGAGGAGCCTCTAATACTACTGTCCGATCCGAGACCCGTACTCTGCTAGAGCATATGCCATCCACGCACGAGAAGAGGCATCCTCCCCGACGTTATCACCGGTACTTTTACTCTCTTTGATACTATTGTGATTGCATTGATTGACCCGGCTCTACTCACTCATATGTATGTGAAACCTTAGCATCCAAGAAGACTCTACCGTTGAGTCTCTCGAGTTCGTAATTCGAGTGTCAAACCCTTTGGGTCAATACGTGCTTTCGTTGATAAAGTGTGCAAGAGATGCCCCTAACAATTCGAGAATCTCGCTTTTCCTACCGATCCGATGCTTCTACCATTTAATGAATTCGATGTTATTCTTGGTATGGATTGGTCGACCGTACATGATGCAATGGTGGACTGCAAAAGGAAAACCATTGATTTGAGGAGTGCAAATAATGAGGTAGTCCGAGTCGAGTCTCATCGATTTAAAAGGAGCGCCAATGATAATATCTTCTATGACCGCTCGGAGGTATGTGAAAAGGGTGTGAAACATACCTTGCGTATGTGTTTGGAAGTAAAGAGACGGAAAGGAAACTCGAATCGGTACCGTGGTTTGTGAGTATTTAGATGTTTTCCCGAGGAGTTACCGGATTGCCACCGGTTCGAGAAGTGGAATTCGCATCAAAGTTGTACCGTACTACGCCGATTTCAATAGCCCCGTATCGTATGGCATTAACGGAATTAAAGGAATTGAAGGTTCAATTGCAAGAATTGACGGATAGAGGTTTCGCTCGACCGAGTTTTTCTCCATGGGCGCTTTTGTATTGTTTGTGAAGAAGAAGGACGGAACCATGAGGTTGTGCATCGACTATCGTCAACTCAATAAAGTGACGATAAAGAATAAATATCCATTGCCACGAATTGACGATTTGTTTGATCAATTAAAGGAGCCTCGGTGTTTTCAAAGATAGATTTGAGGTCGGGTACTATCGGTTGAGGGTCCGAGAATCGGACATACCCAAAACCGCTTTTAGAACGAGGTACGGTCACTACGAATTCTTGGTGATGCCGTTTGGGCTCACTAATGCCCTCGGTGTTTATGGATTTAATGAATAGAATTTTCAGGCCATACTTGGATCGGTTCGTAGTTGTATTTATCGATGACATTTTGGTCTATTCGAGAGATGAAACCGAGCATCTTTGAACACCGAGGCTAGTGTTGCAAATCTTACGAGATAAGCAGTTATACGCAAAGTTCAAGAAATGTGAATTTTGGTTGAAAGAGGTTAGCTTTTTGGGGCGCGTGGTGTCCGTGATCGGTGTCGTGGTGGACCCGAACAAAATTTCGCCATAGTCGATTGAAACCACCAAGGAATGTTACCGGGTTAGGAGCTTTTTGGGGCTTGCGGTTATTACCGACGATTTGTAAAAGGTTTCTTGACGATAGCCACGCCAATGACGGCTTACTCCAAAAGGATGTTAAGTTCGAATGGACGGAGAAATGTCAGAAAAGTGTCGATCAACTGAAAGCTTATTTGACTGAAGCCCCAATTCTAGTGCAACCCGAATCGGGCAAAGAGTTTGTCATTTTAGGGACGATCTCTACTTGGGTTAGGTTGCGTATTAATGCAAGAAGGTCGAGTTGTGGCCTGCGCGCCGAGGCAATTAAAGCCACATGAGAAAAATTATCCGACTCATGATCTCGAATTGGCCGCCATCGTATTCGCCTTAAAGATTTGGCGACATTACTTATTTGGTGAAAGGTGTCATGTATACTCGGATCACAAAAGTCTCAAATATTTGATGACCCAAAGAGACTTAAATCTGCGACAAAGACGTTGGCTCGAGTTGTTAAAGGATTATGAGCTGATCATTGACTATCACCCGGAAAAGCGAATGTGGTTGCGGATGCCTTGAGTCGTAAATCGTTATTCACTTTACGAGCGATGAATGTGCACTTGTCCGTCCGATCCGACAAGGTGTGTTAGTGGCTGAATTGAAAGCCAAACCATTATTGACACACCAAATTCGAGAAGCTCGTAAAGTCGACGACGAGTTGGTTGCAAAACGGGCTGCATGTGTTCGAACAAGGACTCGAGTTTCAAATCGACGATGACGATTGTTTGAGGTTCAAAAGTCGTCAGTGTGTCCCAAAGAATTGAACTCATTTCGATAATTCTGAATGAAGCCCATTGTAGCCGAATGGCAATCCACCCGGGGAGTACGAAGATGTACAATGAATTGAAACGTCGGTTTTGGTGGCATGGTATGAAGCGAGACATCTCCGACTTTGTTTCGAGATGTCTAATATGTCAACAAGTGAAAGCGGAACATCAGGTGCCTTCAGGATTACTTCAGCCAATCACGATACCCGAGTGGAAATGGGATCGAGTCACAATGGACTTTGTATCCGGACTGCCATTGTCAGCAAGTAAGAAGGATGCGGTTTGGGTCGTGGTAGATCGATTGACTAAGTCGGCCCACTTTGTCCCCGTACGTACGGATTTTTCAATGGACAAATTAGCGGAATTGTACGTTTCTCAGATTGTGAGATTACACGGGTGCCTATTTCCATTCGTGTCGGATAGAGATCCGAGATTTACCTCGCGATTTTGGAAAAAGTTGCAAGAAGCTTTGGGTACCAAGTTGCATTTCAAAGACCGCCTTTCACCCCCAAACCGATGGTCAATCCGAACGGATAATTCAAATACTCGAGGATATGTTGAGATGTTGTATCCTTGAGTTTAGTGGTTCATGGAGCAGTATCGCCTTTGATTGAATTCGCTTACAACAATAGCTTTCAATCAAGTATTAAGATGGCGCCTTACGAGGCTTTATACGGTCGTAAATGCCGTACCTATTATTCTCGGTGAACTTAGTGAAGGTAAATTCTTCGGGTTGATTTGGTTAAGGATGCCGAGCAAAGAGTTCGAGTAATTCGTGAAAGTTTGAAAGTCGCTGGATCGCCAAAAGTCGTGCGGATTTGAAAAGAAAAGATATTGAATATCGTTGGAGACAAGGTCTTTCTCAAAGTTTCACCTTGGAAGAAGGTGCTTAGATTTGGCCGTAAGGAAAATTGAGCCCGAGGTTCATCGGGCCATATGAAATATCCGAACGAGTCGGTCGGTCGCGTATCGTTTGATTTTGCCCCCTGAACTTGAAAGGATTCACAACGTCTTCCATGTTTCGATGCTTCGACGCTATAGATCCGATCCATCGCACGTGATTAGTCCATCAGAAATTGAAATTCAAGCTAATATGAGTTATGAGGAAGAACCGATTCGTATCCTATCACGAGAAGTGAAAGAGTTGCGAAACAAGCGGGTTCCGCTAGTGAAAGTGTTATGGCTCAAGCACGGGATAGAAGAAGCTACTTGGGAGACCGAGAACTCTATGAAAGAACGATATCCAAACCTATTTACCGGTAAGATTTTCGGGGACGAAAATTTCTTAAGTGGGGGAGAGTTGTAACAGCCCAAAATTGACCCTAGTCGGAATGTGGTTTCGGGACCACAAAACCGAGGCATAAAAATAATTAAAAATTTATTTTGATGCCTATAATATGTGTGTGCTCATGTATGACATTTTATGATGATTGATTTAGTGTTATAAAGGTGAATTTCACTAGAAAGGACTTGTGTGAGAAAATTTAGAATTGAGATAGGCAAATGTGGAAGTGGTCTATTGATGCACACTAGGAAATGTTGTCCTTGCATGTCAAATTCCCCCAAATTTGACTATAGTGGCGGCCAAGGTGGGCATGATGGGTAAGGAAAACATGTTTCCAACATGTTTGGCTAGTGAGTTATGTAGGAAGTATTATAATAAAATAAGCATAAAAAAATGAAAAAAAAGAGAAAGATGAGCTTGGATGCCCTTGTTGCCGTGAGTGTGGAGAAAGAAAGAAGAATTTTTGTTCATCATTTTCATTTCCTTTGGGCTGAAAATTCTAAGGAGGAAGGAAGGAATTCTTGTTTCATGTTGGTTTGGAAGAGGTTTAGGAGGAGGTTTGGCCATACTTGTACCTAGATTAAGGTAAGTTTGATGTTTTGCCATGAGATTCATGTATATTTTAGTTGCTAGCTTGATGTTCTTGTTAGCCCATGGTCCAAATCTTTGTTATGTCATGGGAATGAAATTCGCCAAAGTGAATATGGTGTTAATGCCATTGCATGCTAAATATCAAGCTTGATAATGATTCATGTGATGGTAGATTGAGGATTCTTAGATTTTCTTTTAGCATTTTGAATGAGATACTAAGTTCTTTGTTTAACCATGACCAAATTGAAACGGTATGGTGTTGTGGTATTCGCCATGTTGTATCCATAAGTATGATTCATGCATGTTGCATGGTAAGTAAGATTTAAGCTTTGGATATGTGTGTATATTTGGATATAAGCCACTTGAGAATTGGCCATTGCACCTACATGAATATATGTTTGCACATGATGAATTGGTATGACATGTATACTATTTTAAGGTGTCTATTTGCTTGTGATGTTGTTTGGTTATGAAATAAATGAGAGATGTGTATAGAACTACAATATGTAATGCGTTGATTAGGAAAATGTATGCTGTTTTTTTTGTGTAGTATTATGTAAAATTAGCCTCCACATAGACATGCATATTCGCCAAAGGAAGTAGATTGGTGTGCATGTATTGGGTTAGAGGCAACCATATTGAAGCCTTATCTTGGCTTAGATTGTTGACCAAATGGGTAATAAGTGAGGATGGTTGCCGAATATACAAACATACATATGCATGTGTAATTGAATTATGAATGTTTAGCAAGAGGGTTAAACTAGTTGATTTAGTTAAAGAAGGAGAATCAAGCAAGGGAAAGACGAAGGTCATCGAGTAGCCGACTTGGACTGTTTTACCCAACACAAGGTAAGTCATTAAGCGTATATTTGGTGTTGATTTAAATGATCAATATATATATGCAAATGTGTTTAAATGAGTTGGTGTGTAAATGGAAATGTATGTGTATGGAATGATGCCATTGTTGAATGTATAAAGGCAGCAAAATACATAAGGTATTGGTCTCGGCACTAAGTGTGCAGTATAAATGGACACGGTGACAAGATTGGCACTAAGTGTGCGGGTTTAAAATTGTACAGCACTAAGTGTGCGAGTTTGATTATATAGCACTAAGTGTGCGAGTTGAATACATATAGCACTAAGTGTGCGGATTCACTATATGTTCTTGCATTACAATTGGCACTCGAGTGTGCGACATTATCGAGCTAATCCGGACAGCGGATTGGGTAAGTACCTCGAGCTCTTGACGAATAGAAAATATGTTCATGCTCGGGGTTGAATTTGGTAAGCCTTAAATCTATGTGATGATTGAAATTGTATGGTTGTGCTGGAAATTGAGTTAATGTGTAAAAATGCTTCGATTATCTTGTTGTGTAGAATATGAAATGTGGATGTATGAATTGGTGCGAGATTGGACCGAAAGGTCCGAGGTATTATGGTATAGATTCGATATGGACGAGTACCTAGCCTCATTTGTTGTACATGTAGTAGTAACTTTATCGATTGGATTGACGAATGCTTATGACTTACTGAGTTGTAAACTCACTCGGTGTTTTCTTGTCACCCATTTTAGGTCTCTTGGACTCGTATTGTTGCGGCTCGAACCGTCGTTGAAGTCATCACACCGGCTGAAATCTTGTGGTATTGTTTTTTGTTGTTGAAGAACATTTGGCATGTATAGGCTATTATATTTTGTCGAATTGTGGGTTGTAAACTTTAAGCCATGTGAAAATGGCCTATGTGGTCGTCGAGTGGGATGCTAGAACCTATAGCCACGAGTCTTAGAAACTCAAATTTTGTTAAGGTGGCCATAATTTGTGTCATGTATGATGGATGATTAAGGCCAAGGAAAAATTCATGAAATTGGCATAGTCTACTGCAGTAACTGTTGCGGACAGCAGCAGTGAGATGAGATTGAAAAATCACTAAAAATAGTAGAAGTAGAATTAAATAATGAGTAAATTATGGAACTGAACCTTGATGAATCTATTTTTATATGGACGAAACGAAACGACCATATGAGCAGTATACTGGGAAATATTAAAGTTCTCGTGAGACAGGGCCAGAACGATTTCTGGGTCCCCTGTCGCGACTTTGAAAATTTACCATAAATTATCCAGAAAGAATTAGGAGTCATTCCTTATAGGTACAGATTCCATTTTGAGTCTAGTTTCATTAGAAACAAACGGCACCAGTATTAAAGCCCTGTACAGAAAGATATTCAAGTTGTAACGTGCGGAGGTCAGAGCAGTCGATCCCTGTAACATGGGTGACTTTAACTAATAAACTGTACCAATTGGCCCAACAAAAAATTCTAAAAATAAATCCATGGATGGGTATATGAGTCTAAATTCAGGGAAAATTTACGAAACCAGTTTCCGAGTTTTGTAACTCGAGATATGATTTTTAAGGCGACGGTGATGTAGTTTTCCAGCCTGTCCAGAAATGCCAAATTGGTCGGTACTTTAAGAGGATTTGTCTCGTTAACCCCTCGTGTCCGACACCGGCGTCGGTCACGAGTTAGGGGTGTTACATATACACTTTGTCAACAACCACGTAACGACCCAAGGGATTTGACACCCGAATTACGAACTCGAAGAGACTCAATAGGTAAAGTCTTCTTTGGATGCTAAGGTTTCGCATATATAAGAATGAGTAGAACCAGGTCAATCAAAGCAATCACATTAGTATCAAAGAGAGTGAAAGTACCGTAATAACATCCGGCGAGGAAGCATCCTCGCGTGCGCAGATTGCATAAGCCCTAGCAGGAGCACGAGCCTCGGATCTGGTCGTAGCATCTCTAGATCCTCTCGACCACCACTAGCATTGCCCATATTTCTAGATGGTCTACCCGAGCGGTGGTAGCGCCGGTTTCCCACTCTGATTTACATTATGTTCAAGCAACCTCGGGCAATCTTTAATGAAGTGGTCAACTGATCCGCACTTGTAACAGGAGCGGTCATGGAATCTACAACTTCCAGAATGCCATTTGCCACAATGTCGACACTGCTCGTCTCGACGTTCATTCCCAACACCTGGCGATCGAAGTGCCTCGTGTACCCTGTGGGGTCGGTCACGATCTCGTCTAAAAGGGCCAAGTGCCTCTAGACCGCCCACATCATCACGAAATTTCTTCGATGCCTGTTGAAGAGACTTTCCGAGGATCTTTTACTAAACTCTCAGGTTCCCACATCAACTTTTTGTTTTTCTTTTCTAAGCTCTTGACTTTACAAGCTCGCTTCGACAAGTACTACGAACTCTCGTATTTCAAGAATGCCAACGAACATTTTATATCTTCATTCAGCCCATCCTCGAAGCGTTTACATGATAGCCTCGGATGAAATACATTCCCAAGCGTATCTACTAAGTCTAACAAATTTTCGTCGTGTCGTTGGTGACATAGAACCTTGCTTAAGCTCAAGAAATTCCTTCCGCTTTTGATCAACAAATCTCGGTGATATACTTTTTTCCGAAACTCAGTTTGGAAACACTCCCAAGTTACTTGCTCTCGGGGCACTGTGAAGTCGAGTACTCCACCAATAGTAGGCGTAATCGCGTAGCAAGGAGATAGTACACTTTAGGCATTCATCGGTGTACAAGATAGCTCATCGAGTGCGGATAGTGTTGTCCAACCAAAATTCAGCTTGCTCGGCATCGCCGCTATCCGTAGCTTTAAATTCAGTAGCCCCATGTTTTGGATTCATCAACTGGGGGCTTATTCGACCTTATTTGGTCGATTCTGGGAGGCATTGTAGGTCTTGAAATTTGTGTTTGTTGGGAATGGAGGTTGTGGAACAACAGTATTAGTTCGAATGTATTGGTTGAACCAATCATTCATCACGCTATAGAAAGCTTGTCTAGCTTCATCATTTGGATTACTAGCATTAGGTTGAGAGTCTGCCGACGCTGTCCCTTGAGCGGAGCAAAGCGCTACACTCTCAAGATCATCACTACCGCTTGGTCGGGATCGAATCCATTACTATAAATAAACACATTTGAAATTGTCAGAAATCACCACACTATCAAATAATCACATAAAATGGCATGTATAGCTAGACCCAAACGCATTACGGTAGTCCTAGAATCGACTAAACCGTAGCTCTGGTACCAATAAAATTGTAACACTTGCACCGAGTCCGTTATCGAATCGAACACAAGGTGCACACTGACTTAACTTAATTATTTTCACAGTCCATTTAGAAATTTCCAGACAAGCTGGTTACTGCGTCACTGTCGTCTTAAAAATCATATCTTGAGTTTCAAAGCTCGAAAATCAGTTTCGTAATTTTTCCCTGAAACTAGACTCATATGTCCATATACATATTTTTTTCTAGAATTTTTGGTTGGGCCAATTAGTACAGTTTATTAGTTGAAGTCTCCCCTGTTACAGGGATCGACTAGACTGACCTTCGTGCATTACGACTTGGATATCTCCCTGTACAGGGCTTCAATACTGATACTGTTTGTTTCTATAGAAACAAGACTCAAAGAGGAATCTATACATATATGGCATGACTCCTAATTATCTCTGGTTAATTTACAATGAATTTCCAAAGTCGGAACAGGGATTCCAGAAACCGTTCTGGCCCTGTTCCACGAAAACCTAAATATCTCTTAACATATAACTCATATGACCGTTTCGTTTATTCCATATGAAAGTAGATTCATCAAGGTTCATTTACATAATTTATTCACTATTTAATTCCATCCCTACTATTTTTAGTGATTTTTCACATCCACATCACTGCTGCTGTCAGCATCTGCCTTTGAGGTAGACTTTACCTATTTCATAATTTCCATGATTCAATTAGCCCTTTTTGGATACATGGCACAAAGAATGATCATGATTAACCATTCCAATGGCTAATCGTTTCCAAATATTTCCATACCTCTTAATGAACAACATACAAAATGATTATGATACCATGCCAAAGTGTATATAAGCCATTTTCGCATGGCTATCCAAATTTATACAAAATCAAAGGGGTCTATGACCAACAAACGAAAGAGTAGTCCTATACATGCCATTTCAAAGTTCAACCAAAATTTGTACCAAAAGGGGCTTTGATAGTGTGGGAGACTTCGACTTTCAAAATCCCGAGTCCGATGGTGACGAGCCAAAATCTATAAAAAGTAGAGCAAAGAAACGGAGTAAGCAATTTATGCTTAGTAAGTTTTGAGCAAGGGATTCTAGTACAACAAAAGCATAGCATTCATATAGCTAAACGGATAATTTCATATGCACACATTCTCAATATCATACTTACTTCACATTACCAACCCTTATGTTCATACACAAAAGATCAACTTAGCTAAAGGCGGTAGCTCGCTTATCAACCGAGCAAAAACTTATTTGTAAGGGCTCAACTAATTCAAAGCACATACTTAAACATACCTCATTGCTGGAATTTTGCAAGCGTATTAACTGAAATTTTTACAGCAATATTGCTCATTCCCGAATCACGATCTTCGGATTTTATCCGGATATAGCGACTCGCTTCAAAAGCCTTCGGACATAGCCCGTTATAATAGCTCGCACAAATGCCTTCGGACTTAACCCGGATTTGGGAACTCTCACAAATGCCTTGGATCTTATTCCGGATATGGTCACTTAGCACAAAGCCTTCGGACTTAGCCCGACATCATTCAATAATCATCCACATTTAACACTAAATCATGACACATTCGTATTTCATTTTCATTAGCAAAACTCAAACACAAGACACTTTCACACTTGCAATTTCGGCTCAATATCCACACACAAAGAACATGATTTCGATTTGTTTAAAACATGATCTAATCAAATCATAATTTAAGCTCTATTACTCAAGAACTTATCTCGGATGTTGTCGAATGATTCCGATGGCTATTCGACCACTTTTTCCTTCCCTTTATCGGATTTAGCTCCCCTTTGCTCTTGAGCTTAATTTAACAAATAAATTGATTTAATCATTTGAGCATCGAAAGAGGAATTCAAGGTACTTAGCCCACATATTTTCATTAGACATTAAAGTCACATATGTACGGAAATCATGAATCAAACTCAACACATTAGTTAGTACTCTCCTTAGCCAATTTTCCAAGCCAAGAATAGGCATCAATATGCTTGCCTCTAACTGAATGCATGCACACCAATCCCCTCATGTGGCCGAATATGCATGTCCATGTTGAGGCCAATTATACACTTAATACCACATAAACGGCATACATTTTACTAACTAACGATTCCATATTGTAACTCAATACGATCAATCATTTACTTCATAACCAAACATCATCATATGAAAATATATACCTTGAGATAGTTTATATGTCATACCAATACATCATGTGCAAACATATATATATATATATATGCTAGAGCCGAATCTCAAAGTTGATTTTAACTAAACATGAACATAAATCCAAAACACAAATCTTACCTACCATGCAATAAGCATAAATTATACTTATGGATGTACCATGGCGAATACATCACAACACCATACCATTTCAATTTTGGTCATGGTTAAACAAAGAACTTAATGTCTCACTCAAAATGCTAAAAAGAAAGTCCAAGAGCCATCAATCCACCATCACATGTATCATTAGCAAGCTTCATATTTAACATGCAATGGCATTAACACAAAATCCACCTTGGCCGAATACCATCCCCATGACATAGCAAGGATTTGAACCATGGGCTAATTAGAACTCAAGCTAGCAACTAAAAACATGCATAAATCTCATGGCACAACCTCAACATACCTTAATCTAGATACAAGTATGGCCAAACCTCCTCCTAATCCTCTTCCAAACCAAGCATGAAGCAAAAACCCCTTCCTTCTTCCTTAGAATTTTCAGCTCAAAGAAATGAAAAAAAAGGATGAACAACAATTTTTTTTTCTCTCTTTTCTTCAACTCACGGCAATGGGGGGGTAACACACACATTCTTTCTTTTTTTTTTATTCCCTTTCATTATTCAAATCCCATGCTCATTATTTTATTTTTTTCTTACATACACCATTGTCACAACATGTTTCATGACATGTTTTGCCCATAATCCTTGTCATGGCGGCCACTAGCTATTAGGGGGAAATTTGACATGCAAGTCCTCCTTTTGATTACATGCACTATTAGGTCCTTATAGATTAGCCTATCACATTTCAAAAGTGTCACATAAGTCCTAATAACTGAATTCACATGCAATCGACTAAATCGAAGCTTGAAATTTTCACACATTCATAAATACATATTCTAGACAATAAATATTACGTTCAAACATTTCGGTGACTCGGTTTAGCGGTCCCGAAACCACTTCCCGACTATGGTCAATTTTGGGCTGTCACACGCACTGTAACACCCCGAACCCGAGACCATCGCCGGTGTCGGACGCGAGGGGTTGACGAGCTAAATCCTCTTAAAGCACCGACCAATTTGGCATTTCCAGACAGGCTGGAAAACTGCATCACTGTCGGCTTAAAAATCATATCTCGAGTTTTAAAACTCGGAAACTGATTCCGTAAATTTTCCCCGAATTTAGACTCATATATACTTTCATGGATTTATTTCTAGAATTTTTGGTCGGGCCAATTGGTACAGTTTATTAGTTAAAGTCACCCATGTTACAGGGATCGACTGCTCTGACCTTCGCGCGTTACAACTTGAATATCTCTCTGTACAGGGATTTAATACTGGTTCCGTTTGTTTCTAATGAAACTAGACTCAAAATGGAATCTGCACATATAAGGCATGACTTCTAATTCTTTCTGGATAATTTATAGAAAATTTTTAAAGTCGCGACAGGGGACCCAGAAACCGTTCTGGCCCTGTCTCACAATAACTTTAATATCTCTTAATAAGTAACTCCTATGACCGTTTCGTTTCTTCCCTATGAAAGTAGACTCATCAAGGTTCATTTACATAACTTATTCACTATTTAATACCATTCCTACAAATTTTGGTGATTTTTCAAACCACACCACTGCTGCTGCCAGCATCTGTTTTCAAGGTAACCTTTACCTATTTCATGATTTCCACGATTCAATTGGCCCTTTTGCATACATAGCACAAGTGTGATCATGATTAACCATTCCAATGGCTAATCTTTTCAGAACCATTCCATACCCTATAATGATCATCATACAAACGATTATAGAATCATACTAACAACGTATATAAGCCATTTTCGCATGGCTATCCAAGCTTACATAAAACCGAAAGGTACATGACCTTCTACAATAGGGTAGTCCTATACATGCCATTTCAAAGTTCGACCAAAATTATACCCAAAATGGAGGCTTTGATAGTGTAGATGACTTTGACTTTAATGATCCCGAATCCAATCGCTAATGAGCAAAATCTATAAAACAGAGAAACAAAGGAACGGAGTAAGCAATTTATGCTTAGTAAGTTTCGAGACAGAGAAACAAAGGAACGGAGTAGGCAATTTATGCTTAGTAAGTTTCGAGCCATAATTTACACACAACCAAAGTATAGCATTCAAGTAGCTAAACAATAATTCATATGCACAATTTCTCAATGACATGCTTACTTCACAATCCCAACTCTTATATTCATACACAAATAACGGCTTAGTTAAGGCCGATAACTCGCTTATCATTGGAGCAAATATTCATACGACTTACTCCTAGTGTGCAAAGCACACAACACATACCTTGTTGTTGGGAATTTCACAGTGCATTAACTGAAAATTTTCCAGCAAGCTTATAATTTTCAAATCACATACCTTCGAGTTTAACCGATATAGCTACTCAGAACGCTTTTCGGGACATAGCCCGTTATGGTAACCCGCACAAATGCCTTCGGACTTAACCCGATATCACAACTCGCATGAATTGCCTTCGGCTTAGCCCGGATATCATAGCTTCGCACCATTGCCTTCGGCTTAGCCCGGATATCACAACTCGCACAATTGCCTTCGGCTTAGCCTTGATATCACAATTCGCACAATCATACACATCTTTGTTTCAATTTCATAACAAACTTTTGTGCACAATTTACTTAATCAAGAATATCATTTCGGCTCAATGGCCACATACAAGGGCACAATTTTGATTGCTTATTACTTTGTTCAATCGAATCAAAATCTAAGTTTCGATATCAAAACTTACCTTGAGATTATCGAGCGCCCAACGGCTATTCAATCACCTTTTCTTTTCCTTTATTGGAGCTAGTTCCCTTTGCTCTTGAGCTTAATGTTAACAAATAAATTGATTTAATCGCTTTGAATATCAAAAGGGAATCCAAGGTACTTAGCCCTTATAAGGCCGCACACACTTACATCCACATACTTAAGCTCAATGATTATAACATAGCATCAAGCACTCATATGGCCGATTATACTTAGTCATACTTGCACAAATCAACAATAAATTTTAGATTTTCACACCATATAAGTACTAGGCCGAATATACATGCAAGTTTCACAAACATTCTTCAACCATTTCTTCTTTAAACAAACATATTTATCATTTACTTCATAACCAAATCATCATGTGCAAACACATATACACGATAGGTGCAAAGTCAATTTCAAGGTGTTCATAACCATCCAAAACACAAATTTTAACTAACATGCAAGAAACATAAACCATGCTCATGAGCATGCCATGGCCGAATATATACCCACCATACTCCTTTTAAATTTTTGGTCATGGTTAAACAAAGGACTCAATGCCCTACTCAAGAATACTAAAAAGAAATTTCAAGAGTAGTCAATCCATCATTGCATGCATCATCATCAAGCTTCACATTTAGCATGCAATGGCTTTATCACAATATCAACTTTGACCAAATACCACTTCCATGGCATAACAAGGATTTGAACCATGGCTAACATGAACATCAAGTTGGCAACTAAAACATGCATGAATCTCATGACACAACCTCATACATACCTTAATCTTGATGCAAGTTTAGCCAAATCTCCTTCTAGATCTCTTCTAAACAAAGAAAATGAAGCAAAATCTCTTCTTCCTCTTAGTATTTTCGACCAAAAGGAGAGAACAAGGATGAACAAAATTTTTGTTTTCTTTCTTAGTTACACTAAGAATGGGGGGAATGCTACACTCACACACATTTTTTTTGTTTCTCTTCCCACATCTAATTATTAATCATTTCTTTCATGCTCCATTAACAAAACATGTTTCAACATGTTTTCTTTGCCCATAAACCATGTCATGGCCGGCCACCACCTATAAAAGGGGGAATTTGACATGCAAGTCCATTGTTTTGCATGCATGCTTTAATTAGTCATCACACAATTCCCTATCGTACTTTCAAAGTTCACTACTAAGTCCTTTCTAGTGAAATTCACCTTAATAACACTAAATCAATCACCAAAAAATGTCACACATGAGCACACACATATTATAGGCATCAAAATAAATTTTAAATTATTTTTATGCCTCCTTTGTGGTCCCGAAACCACATTCCGACTAGGGTCAATTTTGGGTTGTCACAACTCTCCCCACTTAAGAAATTTTCGTCCCGAAAATCTTACCGTAAATAGGGTTGGGTATCGCTCTTTCATAAAGTTCTCGATTTCCCAAGTAGCTTCTTCTATCCCGTGTTTGAGCCATAACACTTTCACTAGCGGAACCCGCTTGTTTCGAACTCTTTCACTTCACGTGATAGGATACTTAATCGTTCTTCCTCATAACTCATATTGGCTTGAATTTCAACTTCGATGGACTAATCACGTGCGATGGATCGGATCTATAGCGTCGAAGCATCGAAACATGAAAGACATCGTGAATCTTTCGAGTTCGAGGGCAAAATCAAACGATATGCCCTTGGACCGACTCGCTTCGGATATCTCATATGGCCCAATGAACCTCGGCTCAACTTGCCCTTACGGTACCGAATCGAGTATCTTTTTCCAAGGCGAAACCTTGAGAAACACTTTATCTCCCACCTGATACTCGATGTCCTTACGCTTCAGATCCGCGTACGACTTCTGACGATCGGAGGCTATCTTCAGACTTTCCCGGATTACTTTCACTTTCTGTTCAGCATCTCTAATCAAATCCACCCCGAAAATTTTGCTTTCACCGAACTCAGTCCAAAACAATGGTGTACGGCATTTACGACCGTACAAGGCCTCGTAAGGTGCCATCCTAATACTTGATTGAAAACTATTGTTATAAGCGTAATTCAATCAAAGGCAAATATCGTTCCCATGAACTATCGAACTCGAGGATGCAACATCTCAACATATCCTCAAGTATCTCAATTATCCGCTTCCGGATTGACCATCGGTTTGGGGGTGAAAGGCGGTCTGAAATGCAACTTGGTACCCAAAGCTTCTTGCAACTTCTTCCAAAATCGCGAGGTAAATCTCGGATCTCTATCCGACACGATAGAAATGGGCACCCGTGTAATCTCACAACTTGAGAACGTACAATTCGCTAATTTGTCCATTGAAAAATCCAGACGACGGGGACAAAGTGAGCCGACTTAGTCACCTATCTACCACGACCCAAATCGCATCCTTCTTACTTGTCGACATTGGCGGTCCGGATACAAAGTGCATTGTGACTCGATCCCATTTCCACTCGGGTATCGTGATCGGTCAAGTAATCTCAAGGCACTTGATGTTCCGCTTTCACTTGTTGACATATTAAACATCTCAAACAAAGTCTGAGATGTCTCGCTTCATACCAAGCCACCAAAACCGACGTTTCAAATCGTTGTACATCTTCGACTTCGTGGATTGCCATTCGGCTACAATGGGCTTCGCTCAGAATTATCAAATAAGTTCAATTCTTTGGAACACACAGACGACTTTCAACCTCAAACAATCGTCATCATCGATCTGAAACTCCGATTCCTTGTTCGAACACACTCGGCCCGCTTTGCAACCAACTCATCGTCGACCTTCCGAGCTTCACAAATTTGATGTATCAATAATGGTTTGGCTTTCAATTCAACTACTAACACGTTGTCGGATCGAAGCGGACAAGTGCACATTCATCGCTTCGTAAAGCTTAATAATGATTTACGACTCAAGGCATCCGCAACCACATTCTCCTTTCCCGGTGATAGTCAATGACCAGCTCATAATCCTTTAACACTTTCGAGCCAACGCTCTTTGTCGCAGATTTAAGTCTCTTTGGGTCATCAAATATTTGAGACTTTTGTGATCCGAGTACACATGGCACCTCTCACCAAATAAGTAATGTCGCCAAATCTTTAAGGCAAATACGATGGCACCAATTCGAGATCATGGGTCGGATAATTTTTCTCATGTGGCTTTAATTGCCTCGACGATAGGCCACAACTCGACCTTCTTGCATCAATACACAACCTAACCCAAGTAGGGAGGCGCACTACGATGACAAACTCTTTGCCGATTCGGGTTGCACTAGAATTGGGGCTTCAATCAAATAAGTTTTCATTGATCGAAACTCTTCGACATTTCTCCGTCCATTCGAACTTAACATCCTTTTGGAGTAGCTTCGTCATTGGCGTGGCTATTGTTGAGAAACCTTTTACAAATCGTCGGTAATAACCGGCAAGCCCCAAAAAGCTTAAAACCTCGGAAATATTTCTCGGAGGCTTCCAGTTAAGTATGGCTGAAATTTTGTTCGGGTCGACTCGAATGCCCAATGCAGATATCACATGCCCCAAGAAGCTAACCTCTCTTAACCAGAACTCACACTTACTAAACTTAGCATATAATTGCTTATCCCGTAGAATTTGCAAGACTAACCTCGTGTGTTCAGATGTTGGTCTCATTTCTTGAATAGACCAAGATGTCATCAATGAATACGACTACGAACTGATCTAAATATGGTCCCAAGATCCGATTCATCAAATCCATAAATACCGCAGGGCATTAGTAAGTCCAAACGGCATCACTAGAAACTCGTAGTGACCATATCTCGCTCAAGGCGGTCTTGGGTATGTCCGAATCTCGAACCAAGAATCGATAATAGCCCGATCTCAAATCTATTTTCGAGAACACTGATGTAACACCCCAAACCTGTGACCGTCACCGGATTTGACCACGAGGTGTTACCGGGCTTACTTCCTTATTTCTCTCTTGGAAATTATGAATTTCGTTCTGTGCAAAGCTAGCTAACTGCATCACTGTTACCTTAAAATCATATCTCGAGTTCCCGAACTCAAAAACCAGTTCAGTAAATTTTCCCTGAAACTAGACTCATAATTCCATCTACACATTTTTTCTAGAATTTTTGGACGGCCAATTGGTACAGTTTATTAGTTAAAGGCACCCCTGTTTCAGGGTTCGACTACACTGACCTTTGCACATTACGACCTGGATATCATCTCGTACAGAGCTCCA